>NC_135981.1:262429-299929 GCF_053455715.1 Rhinoraja longicauda | reverse complement strand
CTGACCCACACACACACACACTGACCCACACACACACACACACACACTGACCCACACACACACTGACCCACACACACACTGACCCACCCACACACACACTGACCCACACACACACTGACCCACACACACTGACCCACACACACACACACACACTGACCCACACACACACACACACTGACCCACACACACACCGACCCACACACACACATACACACACTGACCCACACACACACTGACCCACACACACACACACACTGACCCACACACACACTGACCCACACACACACACACTGACCCACACACACACACACACACTGACCCACACACACACACACACACTGACCCACACACACACTGACCCACACACACACACACACACACACACTGACCCACACACACACACACACCCACACACACTGACTCTCACACACACTGACCCACACACACACACACACACCCACACATACTGACCCACACACACACACACCCACCCACACACACTGACCCACACACACACACACACACACACACTGACCCACACACACACACACACCCACACACACTGACCCACACACACACACCCACACACACTGACCCACTCACACACATACACACACACACACACTGACCCACACACACACACACACACACACACACACACACACTGACCCACACACACACACACACTGACCCACACACACACTGACCCACACTCACTGACCCACACACACACTGACCCACACACACACACACCCACCCACACACACTGACCCACACACACACACACACACACACACACTGACCCACACACACACACACACACACACACTGACCCACACACACCCACACACACACACACACACTGACCCACACACACACTGACCCACACACACACACACACACACACACACACACTGACCCACACACACACCGACCCACACACACACACACACACTGACCCACACACACACTGACCCACACACACACACACACTGACCCACACACACACTGACCCACACACACACACACTGACCCCCACACACACACACACACTGACCCACACACACACTGACCCACACACACACTGACCCACACACACACACACACTGACCCACACACACACACACACTGACCCACACACACACTGACCCACACACACACTGACCCACACACACACTGACCCACCCACACACACTGACCCACACACACACTGACCCACACACACACACACACACACACACACACACACACACACACACACTGACCCACACACACACTGACCCACACACACACCCACACACACACACACACACACACACACACACACACACACACACACACACACTGACCCACACACACACTGACCCACACACACACTGACCCACACACACACACACACACACACTGACCCACACACACACACTGACCCACACACACACACACACACACACTGACCCACACACACACTGACCCACACACACACACACACTGACCCACACACACACTGACCCACACACACACTGACCCGCACACACACACACACTGACCCACACACACACACACTGACCCACACACACACACTGACCCACACACACACACACACTGACCCACACACACACACACACACTGACCCACACACACACTGACCCACACACACACTGACCCACCCACACACACACTGACCCACACACACACACACACACTGACCCACACACACACTGACCCACACACACACTGACCCACACACACACTGACCCAGACACACACTGACCCACACACACACACACTGACCCACACACACACACACACTGACCCACACACACACACACTGACCCACACACACACACACACACTGACCCACACACACACACACACACTGACCCACACACACACACTGACCCACACACACACACACACACACACACTGACCCACACACACACTGCCCCACACACACACTGACCCACACACACTGCCCCACACACACACACACACTGACCCACACACACACACACACTGACCCACACACACACACACACACACTGATCCACACACACACACTGACCCACACACACACACTGACCCACACACACGGACCCACACACACTGACCCACACACACGCAGACACTCACACACTGACCCACACACACACTGACCCACACACATTGACCCACACACACACTGACCCACACACACACACTGACCCGCACCCACTGACCCACACACACACTGACCCACACACACACTGACCCACACACACACACACTGACCCACACACACACTGACCCACACACACACACACACACACTGACCCACACACACACTGACCCACACACACACTGACCCACACACACACACACACACACACACACTGGCCCACCCACACACACACACACACTGACCCACACACACACACACACTGACCCACACACACACTGACCCACACACACACTGACCCACACACACTGACCCACACACACACTGACCCACACACACACTGACCCACACACACTCACACTGACCCACACACACACACACTGACCCACACACACACACTGACACACACGCACTGACCCACACACACACACTGACCCACACACACGCACACTGACTAACACACACACTGACCCTCACACACACACACACTGACCCACACACACTCAACCACACACACACTGACCCACACACACACTGACCCACACACACACACACACTGACCCACACACACACTGACCAACACACACACTGACCCACACACACTCAACCACACACACACTGACCCACACACACACTGACCCACACACACACACACACACACTGACCCACACACACACACACACACACACACACACACTGACCCACCCACACACACACTGACCCACACACACACACTGACCCACACACACACACACTGACCCCCACACACACACACTGACCCACACACACACTGACCCACATACACTGACCCACACACACACTGACCCATACACACACACTGACCCACACACACACACTGCCCCACACACACACTGACCCACACACACTGCCCCACACACACACACTGACCCACAC
Source organism: Rhinoraja longicauda (assembly GCF_053455715.1). Taxonomy (NCBI): domain Eukaryota; kingdom Metazoa; phylum Chordata; class Chondrichthyes; order Rajiformes; family Arhynchobatidae; genus Rhinoraja; species Rhinoraja longicauda. The sequence goes on along the minus strand of NC_135981.1, from coordinate 296,858 downwards.
CCACACACACTGACCCACACACACACTGACCCTCACACACTGACCCACACACACACTGACCCACACACACACTGACCCACACACACACTGACCCACACACACACACACTGACCCACACACACACACACTGATCCACACACACACACTGACCCACACACACGGACCCACACACACTGACCCACACACACGCAGACCCTCACACACTGACCCACACACACACTGACCCACACACACACTGACCCACACACACACACTGACCCACACACACGGACCCACACACACTGACCCACACACACGCAGACACTCACACACTGACCCACACACACACTGACCCACACACACACTGACCTACACACACACTGACCCACACACACACTGACCCACACACACACACACACTGACCCGCACTCACTGACCCACACACACACTGACCCACACACACACACACTGACCCACACACACACTGACCCACACACACACTGACCCACGCACACACACACACACACACTGACCCACACACACACTGACACACACACACACACACACTGGCCCACCCACACACACACACACTGACCCACACACACACACACACACACTGACCCACACACACACTGACCCACACACACTGACCCACACACACACTGACCCACACACACACACACACACACACACACTGACCCACACACACACTGACCCACACACACTCACACTGACCCACACACACACACACTGACCCACACACACACTGACACACACGCACTGACCCACACACACACACACTGACCCACACACACACACACTGACTAACACACACACTGACCCTCACACACACACACACTGACCCACACACACTCAACCACACACACACTGACCCACACACACACACACACTGACCCACACACACACACACTGACCCACACACACACTGACCAACACACACACTGACCCACACACACTCAACCACACACACACTGACCCACACACACACTGACCCACACACACACACACACACACACTGACCCACACACACACACACACACACTGACCCACACACACACACACTGACCCACCCACACACACACTGACCCACACACACACACTGACCCACACACACACACACACTGACCCCCACACACACACACTGACCCACACACACACTGACCCACACACACACACACTGACCCACACACACACTGACCCACACACACACACACACACACACACACACACTGACCCACACACACACTGACCCACACACACACTGACCCACACACACACACACACACACACACACACTGGCCCACCCACACACACACACACTGACCCACACACACACACACACTGACCCACACACACACTGACCCACACACACACTGACCCACACACACTGACCCACACACACACTGACCCACACACACACTGACCCACACACACTCACACTGACCCACACACACACACACTGACCCACACACACACACTGACACACACGCACTGACCCACACACACACACTGACCCACACACACGCACACTGACTAACACACACACTGACCCTCACACACACACACACTGACCCACACACACTCAACCACACACACACTGACCCACACACACACTGACCCACACACACACACACTGACCCACACACACACTGACCAACACACACACTGACCCACACACACTCAACCACACACACACTGACCCACACACACACTGACCCACACACACACACACACACTGACCCACACACACACACACACACACACACACACTGACCCACCCACACACACACTGACCCACACACACACACTGACCCACACACACACACACTGACCCCCACACACACACACACTGACCCACACACACACTGACCCACATACACTGACCCACACACACACTAACCCACACACACGGACCCACACACACGGACCCACACACACACTGACCCACACACACACTGACCCACACACACACTGACCCACACACACACTGACCCACACACACACACACACACTGACCCACACACACACTGACCCACACACACACACACTGACCCACACACACACTGACCCACACACACACTGACCCACACACACACTGACCCACACACACACTGACCCACACACACACACACACACTGACCCACACACACACACACACTGACCCACACACACTCACACTGACCCACACACACACTGACCCACACACACACACACACTGACACACACGCACTGACCCACACACACACACTGACCCACACACACACACTGACTAACACACACACTGACCCTCACACACACACACACACTGACCCACACACACTCAACCACACACACACTGACCCACACACACACTGACCCACACACACACACACTGACCCACACACACACTGACCAACACACACACTGACCCACACACACTCAACCACACACACACTGACCCACACACACACTGACCCACACACACACACACACACACACTGACCCACACACACACACACACACACACTGACCCACCCACACACACACTGACCCACACACACACACTGACCCCCACACACACACACTGACCCTCACACACACTGACCCACATACACTGACCCACACACACACTGACCCATACACACACACACTGACCCACACACACACACACTGCCCCACACACACACTGACCCACACACACTGCCCCACACACACACACACACTGACCCACACACACACACACACTGACCCACACACACACACACTGATCCACACACACACACTGACCCACACACACACACTGACCCACACACACGGACCCACACACACTGACCCACACACACGCAGACCCTCACACACTGACCCACACACACACTGACCCACACACACACAGACCCACACACACACACTGACCCACACACACGGACCCACACACACTGACCCACACACACGCAGACACTCACACACTGACCCACACACACACTGACCCACACACACTGACCCACACACACACTGACCCACACACACACACTGACCCGCACCCACTGACCCACACACACACTGACCCACACACACACTGACCCACACACACACACACTGACCCACACACACACTGACCCACACACACACTGACCCACACACACACACACACACACACACACACACTGACCCACACACACACTGACCCACACACACACTGACCCACACACACACACACACACACACACACACTGGCCCACCCACACACACACACACTGACCCACACACACACACACACTGACCCACACACACACTGACCCACACACACACTGACCCACACACACACTGACCCACACACACACTGACCCACACACACTCACACTGACCCACACACACACACACTGACCCACACACACACACACACTGACACACACGCACTGACCCACACACACACACTGACCCACACACACGCACACTGACTAACACACACACTGACCCTCACACACACACACACTGACCCACACACACTCAACCACACACACACACTGACCCACACACACACTGACCCACACACACACACACTGACCCACACACACACTGACCAACACACACACTGACCCACACACACTCAACCACACACACACTGACCCACACACACACTGACCCACACACACACACACACACACACACTGACCCACACACACACACACACACACACACACACTGACCCACCCACACACACACTGACCCACACACACACACTGACCCATACACACACACACACTGACCCCCACACACACACACTGACCCACACACACACTGACCCACATACACTGACCCACACACACACTGACCCATACACACACACACTGACACACACACACACACTGCCCCACACACACACTGACCCACACACACTGCCCCACACACACACACTGACCCACACCCACACACACTGACCCACACACACACTGACCCTCACACACTGACCCACACACACACTGACCCACACACACACTGACCCACACACACACTGACCCACACACACACACACTGACCCACACACACACACACTGATCCACACACACACACTGACCCACACACACGGACCCACACACACTGACCCACACACACGCAGACCCTCACACACTGACCCACACACACACTGACCCACACACACACTGACCCACACACACACACTGACCCACACACACGGACCCACACACACTGACCCACACAAACGCAGACACTCACACACTGACCCACACACACACTGACCCACACACACACTGACCCACACACACACTGACCCACACACACACACACACACACACTGACCCACACACACACTGACCCACACACACACTGACCCACACACACACTGACCTACACACACACTGACCCACACACACACTGACCCACACACACACACACACACACTGACCCACACACACACTGACCCACACACACACTGACCCACACACACACTGACCCACACACACACACACACACACACACACTGACCCACACACACACTGACACACACACACACACACTGGCCCACCCACACACACACACACACACTGACCCACACACACACACACTGACCCACACACACACACACACACACACTGACCCACACACACACTGACCCCCACACACACACACTGACCCACACACACACTGACCCACACACACACACACTGACCCACACACACACACACACTGACCCACACACACACACACTGACCCACACACACACTGACCCACACACACACACACACACTGACCCAGACACACACACACACACTGACCCACACACACACTGACCCACACACACACTGACCCACCCACACACACACACTGACCCACACACACACACACACACACACTGACCCACACACACACTGACCCACACACACACACTGACCCACACACACACTGACCCACACACATACACACTGACCCACACACACACTGACCCACACACACACACACACACTGACCCACACACACACTGACCCACACACACACACACACACACTGACCCACACACACACTGACCCACACACACACACACACACACACTGACCCACACACACACACACCCACACACACTGACCCACACACACACTGACCCACACACACACACACCCACACACACTGACCCACACACACACACACCCACCCACACACACTGACCCACACACACACACACACACACACTGACCCACACACACACACACCCACACACACTGACCCACACACACACACACCCACACACACTGACCCACTCACACACACACACACACACACACACACTGACCCACACACACACACACACACACACACTGACCCACACACACACACACACACACTGACCCACACACACACTGACCCACACACACTGACCCACACACACACTGACCCACACACACACACACCCACCCACACACACTGACCCACACACACACACACACACACACACTGACCCACACACACACACACACACACACACTGACCCACACACACCCACACACACACACACACACACACTGACCCACACACACACTGACCCACACACACACACACACACACACACACACTGACCCACACACACACCGACCCACACACACACACACATACACTGACCCACACACACACTGACCCACACACACACACACACTGACCCACACACACACTGACCCACACACACACACACTGACCCACACACACACACACACACACTGACCCACACACACACTGACCCACACACACACTGACCCACACACACACACACAGACCCACACACACACACACACACACTGACCCACACACACACTGACCCACACACACACTGACCCACCCACACACACACTGACCCACACACACACTGACCCACACACACTGACCCACACACACACACACACACACACTGACCCACACACACACTGACCCACACACACTGACCCACACACACACACCCACACACACACACACACACACACTGACCCACACACACACTGACCCACACACACACTGACCCACACACACACACACACACACACACACACTGACCCACACACACACACTGACCCACACACACACACACACTGACCCACACACAAACTGACCCACACACACACACACACTGACCCACACACACACTGACCCACACACACACACACTGACCCACACACACACACACACACTGACCCACACACACACACACTGACCCACACACACACTGACCCACACACACACACACACACACACTGACCCACACACACACACACACTGACCCACACACACACTGACCCACACGCACACTGACCCACCCACACACACACTGACCCACACACACACACACACACTGACCCACACACACACTGACCCACACACACACAGACCCACACACACACTGACCCACACACACACACACTGACCCACACACACACACACACACTGACCCACACACACACTGACCCACACACACACACACTGACCCACACACACACTGACCCACACACACACTGACCCACACACACACTGACCCACACACACACACACACTGACCCACACACACACACACTGACCCACACACACACACACACACTGACCCACACACACACTGACCCACACACACACTGACCCACACACACACTGACCCACACACACACTGACCCACACACACTGACCCACACACACACACACTGTCCCACACACACACACACACACTGACCCACACACACACTGACCCACACACACACACTGACCCACACACACACACACACACACACACTGACCCACACACACACACACTGACCCACACACACACACACACACACACACACTGACCCACACACACACACACACACACTGACCCACACACACACACACACACTGACCCACACACACACACACTGACCCACACACACACTGACCCACACACACACACACACACACTGACCCACACACACACTGACCCACACACACACTGACCCACACACACACTGACCCACACACACACACACACACTGACCCACACACACACTGACCCACACACACACACACACACTGACCCACACACACACTGACCCACACACACACACACACACACACTGACCCACACACACACACACTGACCCACACACACTGACCCACACACACACACTGACCGACACACACTGACCCACACACACTGACCCACACACACACACACACACACACTGACCCACACACACACACTGACCCACACACACACACTGACACACACACACACACTGACCCACACACACTGACCCACACACACACACACACACACACACACACACACACACACACACACACACACACACTGACCCACACACACACACTGACCCACACACACACACACACACTGACCCACACACACACACACACACACACACACTGACCCACACACACACACACACTGACCCACACACACACTGACCCACACACACACTGACCCACACACACGGACCCACACACACTGACCCACACACACACTGACCCATACACACACACACTGACCCACACACACACACACTGCCCCACACACACACTGACCCACACACACTGCCCCACACACACACACTGACCCACACCCACACACACTGACCCACACACACACTGACCCTCACACACTGACCCACACACACACTGACCCACACACACACTGACCCACACACACACTGACCCACACACACACACACTGACCCACACACACACACACTGATCCACACACACACACTGACCCACACACACGGACCCACACACACTGACCCACACACACGCGGACCCTCACACACTGACCCACACACACACTGACCCACACACACACTGACCCACACACACACACTGACCCACACACACGGACCCACACACACTGACCCACACACACGCAGACACTCACACACTGACCCACACACACACTGACCCACACACACACTGACCTACACACACACTGACCCACACACACACTGACCCACACACACACACACACTGACCCGCACTCACTGACCCACACACACACTGACCCACACACACACACACTGACCCACACACACACTGACCCACACACACACTGACCCACACACACACTGACCCACACACACACTGACCCACATACACACACACACACACACTGACCCACACACACACTGACACACACACACACACACACACACACTGGCCCACCCACACACACACACACTGACCCACACACACACACACACTGACCCACACACACTGACCCACACACACTGACCCACACACACACTGACCCACACACACACTGACCCACACACACACACACACACACACACACACTGACCCACACACACACTGACCCACACACACTCACACTGACCCACACACACACACACTGACCCACACACACACACACACACACACTGACACACACGCACTGACCCACACACACACACTGACCCACACACACACACACTGACTAACACACACACTGACCCTCACACACACACACACTGACCCACACACACTCAACCACACACACACTGACCCACACACACACACACACTGACCCACACACACACACACTGACCCACACACACACTGACCAACACACACACTGACCCACACACACTCAACCACACACACACTGACCCACACACACACTGACCCACACACACACACACACACACACTGACCCACACACACACACACACACACACACACACTGACCCACCCACACACACACTGACCCACACACACACACTGACCCACACACACACACACACTGACCCCCACACACACACACTGACCCACACACACACTGACCCACATACACTGACCCACACACACACTGACCCATACACACACACACTGACCAACACACACACACTGCCCCACACACACACTGACCCACACACACTGCCCCACACACACACACTGACCCACACCCACACACACTGACCCACACACACACTGACCCTCACACACTGACCCACACACACACTGACCCACACACACACTGACCCACACACACACTGACCCACACACACACACACTGACCCACACACACACACACACTGATCCACACACACACACTGACCCACACACACGGACCCACACACACTGACCCACACACACACTGACCCACACACACACTGACCCACACACACACACTGACCCACACACACGGACCCACACACACTGACCCACACACACGCAGACACTCACACACTGACCCACACACACACTGACCCACACACACACTGACCCACACACACACACACACTGACCCTCACTCACTGACCCACACACACACTGACCCACACACACACACACTGACCCACACACACACTGACCCACACACACACTGACCCACACACACACTGACCCACACACACACTGACCCACACACACACACACACTGACCCACACACACACACACTGACCCACACACACACTGACCCACACACACACACACACACTGACCCAGACACACACACACACACTGACCCACACACACACTGACCCACACACACACTGACCCACCCACACACACACACTGACCCACACACACACACACACACACACTGACCCACACACACACTGACCCACACACACACTGACCCACACACACACTGACCCACACACACACTGACCCACACACATACACACTGACCCACACACACACTGACCCACACACACACACACACACTGACCCACACACACACTGACCCACACACACACACACACACTGACCCACACACACACTGACCCACACACACACACACACACACACACTGACCCACACACACACACACCCACACACACTGACCCACACACACACTGACCCACACACACACACACCCACACACACTGACCCACACACACACACACCCACCCACACACACTGACCCACACACACACACACACACACACACTGACCCACACACACACACACCCACACACACTGACCCACACACACACACCCACACACACTGACCCACTCACACACACACACACACACACACTGACCCACACACACACACACACACACTGACCCACACACACACACACACACACTGACCCACACACACACTGACCCACACACACTGACCCACACACACACTGACCCACACACACACACACCCACCCACACACACTGACCCACACACACACACACACACACACACTGACCCACACACACACACACACACACACTGACCCACACACACCCACACACACACACACACACACACTGACCCACACACACACTGACCCACACACACACACACACACACACACACACACTGACCCACACACACACCGACCCACACACACACACACATACACTGACCCACACACACACTGACCCACACACACACACACACTGACCCACACACACACTGACCCACACACACACACACTGACCCACACACACACACACACACACTGACCCACACACACACTGACCCACACACACACTGACCCACACACACACACACAGACCCACACACACACACACACACTGACCCACACACACACTGACCCACACACACACTGACCCACCCACACACACACTGACCCACACACACACTGACCCACACACACTGACCCACACACACACACACACACACACACTGACCCACACACACACTGACCCACACACACTGACCCACACACACACACCCACACACACACACACACACACACTGACCCACACACACACTGACCCACACACACACTGACCCACACACACACACACACACACACACACACTGACCCACACACACACACTGACCCACACACACACACACACTGACCCACACACAAACTGACCCACACACACACACACACTGACCCACACACACACTGACCCACACACACACACACTGACCCACACACACACACACACACTGACCCACACACACACACACTGACCCACACACACACTGACCCACACACACACACACACACACACTGACCCACACACACACACACACTGACCCACACACACACTGACCCACACACACACTGACCCACCCACACACACACTGACCCACACACACACACACACACTGACCCACACACACACTGACCCACACACACACTGACCCACACACACACTGAACCACACACACACACACTGACCCACACACACACACACACACTGACCCACACACACACTGACCCACACACACACACACTGACCCACACACACACTGACCCACACACACACTGACCCACACACACACTGACCCACACACACACACACACTGACCCACACACACACACACTGACCCACACACACACACACACACTGACCCACACACACACTGACCCACACACACACTGACCCACACACACACTGACCCACACACACACTGACCCACACACACTGACCCACACACACACACACTGTCCCACACACACACACACACACTGACCCACACACACACTGACCCACACACACACACTGACCCACACACACACACACACACACACACTGACCCACACACACACACACTGACCCACACACACACACACACACACACACACTGACCCACACACACACACACACACACTGACCCACACACACACACACACACTGACCCACACACACACACACACTGACCCACACACACACTGACCCACACACACACACACACACACTGACCCACACACACACTGACCCACACACACACTGACCCACACACACACTGACCCACACACACACACACACACTGACCCACACACACACTGACCCACACACACACACACACACTGACCCACACACACACTGACCCACACACACACACACACACACACACTGACCCACACACACACACACTGACCCACACACACTGACCCACACACACACACTGACCGACACACACTGACCCACACACACTGACCCACACACACACACACACACACACTGACCCACACACACACACTGACCCACACACACACACTGACCCACACACACACACTGACCCACACACACTGACCCACACACACACACACACACACACACACACACACACACACACACACACACACACACACACACACACACACACACACACACACACTGACCCACACACACACACTGACCCACACACACACACACACACTGACCCACACACACACACACACACACACACACACACTGACCCACACACACACACACACACTGACCCACACACACACTGACCCACACACACACTGACCCACACACACGGACCCACACACACTGACCCACACACACACTGACCCATACACACACACTGACCCACACACACACACACTGCCCCACACACACACTGACCCACACACACTGCCCCACACACACACACTGACCCACACCCACACACACTGACCCACACACACACTGACCCTCACACACTGACCCACACACACACTGACCCACACACACACTGACCCACACACACACTGACCCACACACACACACACTGACCCACACACACACACACTGATCCACACACACACACTGACCCACACACACGGACCCACACACACTGACCCACACACACGCGGACCCTCACACACTGACCCACACACACACTGACCCACACACACACTGACCCACACACACACACTGACCCACACACACGGACCCACACACACTGACCCACACACACGCAGACACTCACACACTGACCCACACACACACTGACCCACACACACACTGACCTACACACACACTGACCCACACACACACTGACCCACACACACACACACACTGACCCGCACTCACTGACCCACACACACACTGACCCACACACACACACACTGACCCACACACACACTGACCCACACACACACTGACCCACACACACACTGACCCACACACACACTGACCCACATACACACACACACACACACTGACCCACACGCACACTGACACACACACACACACACTGGCCCACCCACACACACACACACTGACCCACACACACACACACACTGACCCACACACACTGACCCACACACACTGACCCACACACACACTGACCCACACACACACTGACCCACACACACACACACACACACACACACACTGACCCACACACACACTGACCCACACACACTCACACTGACCCACACACACACACACTGACCCACACACACACACACACACTGACTAACACACACACTGACCCTCACACACACACACACTGACCCACACACACTCAACCACACACACACTGACCCACACACACACACACACTGACCCACACACACACACACTGACCCACACACACACTGACCAACACACACACTGACCCACACACACTCAACCACACACACACTGACCCACACACACACTGACCCACACACACACACACACACACACTGACCCACACACACACACACACACACACACTGACCCACACACACACACACACTGACCCACACACACACTGACCCACACACACACTGACCCACACACACGGACCCACACACACTGACCCACACACACACTGACCCATACACACACACACTGACCCACACACACACACACTGCCCCACACACACACTGACCCACACACACTGCCCCACACACACACACTGACCCACACCCACACACACTGACCCACACACACACTGACCCTCACACACTGACCCACACACACACTGACCCACACACACACTGACCCACACACACACTGACCCACACACACACACACTGACCCACACACACACACACTGATCCACACACACACACTGACCCACACACACGGACCCACACACACTGACCCACACACACGCGGACCCTCACACACTGACCCACACACACACTGACCCACACACACAATGACCCACACACACACACTGACCCACACACACGGACCCACACACACTGACCCACACACACGCAGACACTCACACACTGACCCACACACACACTGACCCACACACACACTGACCTACACACACACTGACCCACACACACACTGACCCACACACACACACACACACACTGACCCGCACTCACTGACCCACACACACACTGACCCACACACACACACACTGACCCACACACACACTGACCCACACACACACTGACCCACACACACACTGACCCACACACACACTGACCCACATACACACACACACACACACTGACCCACACACACACTGACACACACACACACACACTGGCCCACCCACACACACACACACTGACCCACACACACACACACACTGACCCACACACACTGACCCACACACACTGACCCACACACACACTGACCCACACACACACTGACCCACACACACACACACACACACACACACACTGACCCACACACACACTGACCCACACACACTCACACTGACCCACACACACACACACTGACCCACACACACACACACACACTGACACACACGCACTGACCCACACACACACACTGACCCACACACACACACACTGACTAACACACACACTGACCCTCACACACACACACACTGACCCACACACACTCAACCACACACACACTGACCCACACACACACACACACTGACCCACACACACACACACTGACCCACACACACACTGACCAACACACACACTGACCCACACACACTCAACCACACACACACTGACCCACACACACACTGACCCACACACACACACACACACACACTGACCCACACACACACACACACACTGACCCACCCACACACACACTGACCCACACACACACACTGACCCACACACACACACACACTGACCCCCACACACACACACTGACCCACACACACACTGACCCACATACACTGACCCACACACACACTGACCCATACACACACACACTGACCCACACACACACACTGCCCCACACACACACTGACCCACACACACTGCCCCACACACACACACTGACCCACACCCACACACACTGACCCACACACACACTGACCCTCACACACTGACCCACACACACACTGACCCACACACACACTGACCCACACACACACTGACCCACACACACACACACTGACCCACACACACACACACACTGATCCACACACACACACTGACCCACACACACGGACCCACACACACTGACCCACACACACACTGACCCACACACACACTGACCCACACACACACACTGACCCACACACACGGACCCACACACACTGACCCACACACACGCAGACACTCACACACTGACCCACACACACACTGACCCACACACACACTGACCCACACACACACACACACACACTGACCCTCACTCACTGACCCACACACACACTGACCCACACACACACACACTGACCCACACACACACTGACCCACACACACACTGACCCACACACACACTGACCCACACACACACTGACCCACACACACACACACACACACACACACACACTGACCCACACACACACTGACCCACACACACACACACACACACACTGGCCCACCCACACACACACACACTGACCCACACACACACACACACTGACCCACACACACACTGACCCACACACACTGACCCACACACACACTGACCCACACACACACTGACCCACACACACACACACACACACTGACCCACACACACACTGACCCACACACACTCACACTGACCCACACACACACACACTGACCCACACACACACACACACACTGACACACACGCACTGACCCACACACACACACTGACCCACACACACACACACACACACTGACTAACACACACACTGACCCTCACACACACACACACTGACCCACACACACTCAACCACACACACACTGACCCACACACACACACACACTGACCCACACACACACACACACTGACCCACACACACACTGACCAACACACACACTGACCCACACACACTCAACCACACACACACTGACCCACACACACACTGACCCACACACACACACACACACACACACTGACCCACACACACACACACACACACACACACACACACTGACCCACCCACACACACACTGACTCACACACACACACTGACCCACACACACACACTGACCCCCACACACACACACTGACCCACACACACACTGACCCACACACACACTGACCCATACACACACACACTGACCCACACACACACACACACACTGCCCCACACACACTGACCCACACACACTGCCCCACACACACACACACACACACACTGACCCACACCCACACACACTGACCCACACACACACTGACCCTCACACACTGACCCACACACACACTGACCCACACACACACTGACCCACACACACACTGACCCACACACACACACACTGACCCACACACACACACACTGATCCACACACACACACACTGACCCACACACACACACTGACCCACACACACGGACCCACACACACTGACCCACACACACGCAGACCCTCACACACTGACCCACACACACACTGACCCACACACACACTGACCCACACACACACACTGACCCACACACACGGACCCACACACACTGACCCACACACACGCAGACACTCACACACTGACCCACACACACACTGACCCACACACACACTGACCTACACACACACTGACCCACACACACACTGACCCACACACACACACTGACCCGCACCCACTGACCCACACACACACTGACCCACACACACACACACTGACCCACACACACACACACACTGACCCCCACACCACGTACCTGGCCACTGCTGTCCAGTTGCACCACTGGTCACTGCCAATGCCACTCATCATTGCGTTGAAATGTTGTCCACAGGCGAGTTCGAGAAAGATCAAGATTTCTCCTGAGGAAATGAAGTGACTTGAGAGGTCGTTGCACAGAGTCTGTGGGAGGTATCACACTGGAGTATCATATAGAGGACAGTTCTACTGACCACCTGGGTTATCACCTGATGCAGGGCCGGGGGGAGGGTTACAGTCAGTGGGGGCAGGGAGCACAGCAGAGAGGGGAGAAGGAACAATGCTGGGGGTGGGGCACGACATACATGCATTGGAGGGTGGGGGAGACGGGGGGGGGGGGGGGGGGGGGGGGGGGGGAATGGGTTTGCCAGCCACTGCCAGGCTGCAGGAATCTTCTCTCCCCCACCCCAGCTCAAGTCGCAAGAGTTGAGGGCCTAGTCTTGCTGAGCAAACTCACTCACTGTCAAAGAGGCCGGCTGGCATCTGCTCTCCCTGGGCCTGTCCGTTCTCTCCTCACAGCTGTACTGTGATCCTCCGTCCTCCCCTACACACACTCTTCGTTCATTCCTCACGTCAACAGGTTGGAATATTTCCGACAACTTGTCCCGTAAACCTGTGTCCTCTGGTGCTTTATTCCCCAACCCTGGTTACATTCACCATTGCTATTCCTCTCACGATCGTACCCACCTCCATGAGACCACTCCTTATCTTCCTGCCCTCCCCATAGCTTAGGCCCTCCAGTCTTGCCAACATCCTTGTCATCTTATTTAGTTTAGTTTAGAGATATAGCATGGAAACAGGCCCTTCGGCCCACCGGGTACATGCCAACCCGCAATCCCCGCATATTGACACTATCCTACACACACTAGGGACATTTTTTACGTTTCCCAAACCAATTTACATTCACAACCAGCTAAAAATGGATGATCAAAACGGAACACAATATTATAAATAGTTCTCAGGACTAAAACCCTATTTTAATCTGTGGACTGTCTGTAGGCCGTTTTGAATCTGACCTCCAGAGCTGTCTGTGGAGTGTGCTCATCTCCCTGTGCTAATCCTACATGAGTCATAAAGTCACACAGACGGAAACAGGCCATTCAGCCCAACTTGCCCGTGCTGACCAAGATGCTCCATCTCCATTAGTCTCACCAGTTTTGCTCATGTCCATCTGAACCTTTCCTATCCATGTATCAGAACACGTATATTTTAAATCTTGTTGTTGTACCTCTGGCAGTTCAGTCCATATACCCAGCACCCTCTGTGTGAAAAGTTGCCCCTCAGGTTTCAATCAAATCTTTCCCCTCTCACCTTAAACCTAAGTCTCTGGCCCTTCTCTGTGTGAAAGACTGTTATCTATTCCCCTCATGATATTTGACATCTCTATAACATCAGCCCTCAGCCTCCTGCACACCAAGGAATAGTTTCACCCTGCCCAACCTCTCCCTTTTGCTCAGGCCCTCCAGTCCTGGCAACATCCTCGGAAATATTCTCTTCACTCTTTCCAGCTTAAAAACCTTCCTGTAGCAGGATCACCGAAACTGCAAACAATATTCCAAATGCAGCCTAACCAATGTCTTGTGCAAGTGTAACATAATGTCCCATACTGTGAGCAGTTTTGGGCCCGTATCTGAGGAAGGATGTGAAGAGGGTCCAGAGGAGGTTTACGAGAATGATCCCAGGAATGAGTGGGTTAACATATGATGAGCATTTGATGGTACTGGGCCTGTACTCATTGGAGTTTAAACGGATGAGGGGGGACCAATAGTGAAAGGCCTGGATAGAGTAGATGTGGAGAGGCTGTTTCCACTTGTAGGAGATTCTAACACTAGAGGTCACAGTCTCAGAATCAAAGGACGTTCCTTTAGGAAAGAGATGAGGAGTAATTTCTTGTGGAGGCCAAGTCAATGGATATTTTTACGGCAGGGATTGATAGATTATTGATCAGTACGGGTGTCCGGGGTTATGGGGAGAAGGCAGGAGAATGGAGTTTAGTTTGGTTTAGTTTACTGTCACGTGTACTGAGGTACATTAAAAAGTTGTTGTTGCATGTCAACCAGTCAGCAGAAAGACATGGTAACAATCAAGCCATTTACAGCCAAGACATGATTACAATCAAAGCCACTGCTGGGACAGGGCTCTTGGAACAAACCGCTCCAAACTCACCCGCAATGTCATGTTCCTCACTCAGCGGGTCTAGTTGCATGGTTGGGTTGAGCTGCAACACTGCAGCATTGCTGCCGTTGGGCTCAGTGAAGGCTGTGGTGGTGAGGGCTGGACCCGTGCCCAGCAACGAATCTGGAACAACAAACAGCAATAGAATGAATGTAGAAGGCAGAGCCCATTATCAAGGAAGAGGTTGTGGATAAAATAGGCCAACGTCAGCATGGCTTTGTGAAGGGGACGTCTTACTTGACAAATTTGCTGGAATTTGTTGGAGAAGTAAATAACAGAACAAAGGAGAGCCAGTAAATGTTGTTTACTTAGAGTTTCATAAAGCCTTTGATAAGGTGCCACACGTGAGGCTGTTAAGGAAGATGAGAGCCCACAGTATCAAAGGGCAGATACCGGCATGGACAGCAGGCTGGTGGGATTGCAGAAGACAAAGAGTGGCCATAAAGGGGGCTTTTTCTGGTTGGCTGCCAGTGACTGGCGGAGATCCACAGGGCTCGGTGATGGGGCCGCTACTCTTCATGTTGTATATTAATGATTTGGACGAGGGGATTGAAGGCTTTGTGGCCAAGTTTGCAGATGACACAAAAATAGGTGCAAGGGCAGGTAGTATAGAGAAAACAGGGACCTGAGAAGGACTTGGACAGGTTGGGAGAGTGGGCAGAGAAGTGGCAGATGGAATATAGTGCAGCAAAGTGTGGCGTCATGCATTTGGTGCAGCATGAATAAAGGCATAGACTATTTTCTAAATGGGAAGAGAATCCTGAAATCGGAGGTGCAAAGGCAATTGGGAGCTGGTGCAGGATTCCCAAAGAGTTCATCTGCAAGTCGAATCGGTAGTAAAGAAGGCAAATTCTATTTATTTCAAGAGGGATTGTATACGAAAACAGAGATGTAATACTGAGGCTGTATAAGGTGTTGGTCACAGGGGTGTGTGTAATACTGGGCACAGGGGTGTGTGTAATACTGGTCACAGGTGTGTGTGTAATACTGGGCACAGGGGTGTGTGTAATACTGGGCACAGGGGTGTGTGTAATACTGGGCACAGGGGTGTGTGTAATACTGGGCACAGGGGTGTGTGTAATACTGGTCACAGGGAATACTGGGCACAGGGGTGTGTGTAATACTGGGCACAGGGGTGTGTGTAATACTGGTCACAGGTGTGTGTGTAATACTGGGCACAGGGGTGTGTGTAATACTGGGCACAGGGGTGTGTGTAATACTGGGCACAGGGGTGTGTGTAATACTGGGCACAGGGGTGTGTGTAATACTGGTCACAGGGGTGTGTGTAATACTGGGCACAGGGGTGTGTGTAATACTGGGGCTGTACAAGGCACTGGTCACAGGGGGGTGTGTAATACTGGGGCTGTACAAGGCACTGGTCACAGGGGTGTGTGTAATACTGGGGCTGTACAAGGCGCTGGTCACAGGGGTGTGTGTAATACTGGGGCTGTACAAGGCGCTGGTCACAGGGGTGTGTGTAATGCTGGGGCTGTACAAGGTGCTGGTCACAGGGGTGGGTGTAATACTGGTCACAGGGGTGTGTGTAATACTGGGCACAGGGGTGTGTGTAATACTGGGGGTGTACAAGGTGCTGGTCACAGGGGTGTGTGTAATACTGGGCACAGGGGTGTGTGTAATACTGAGGCTCTATAAGGCACTGGTCAGGCCGCATTTGGAATATTGTGAGCAATTTTGGGCACCATATCTGAGGAAGAATGTGCTGGCTCTGGAGAGGGTCCAGAGGAGGTGCTGGCTCTGGAGAGGGTCCAGAGGAGGTTTACAAGAATAATAATAATAATAATAATACATTTTATTTATATAGCGCTTTTCATATACTCAAAGACGCTTTACAGAGATTTTGAGAACATAGGGAAATTAATAAATAGATAAATAAGTAAATAAATAAATGAACAGAGAAAGGAGACAGTAGGTGAGGTGACCTTCAGTGGTTGAAGGCAGTACTGAACAGGTGAGACTTCAGCGATGTTTTGAATGTGGTGAGTGTGGGGGAGTCTCTAACGGTTTGGGGTAGTGAGTTCCATAGGGTGGGAGCAGCGATGGAGAAAGCCCTGTCCCCCCAGGATCTGAGTTTAGTCCGGATGTGGGGGGATAGGAGATTGGCAGCGGCAGAGCGGAGGGTGCAGGTGGGAGTGTGCCTGTGGAGGAGGTCGGTCAGGTAGGATGGGGCCAGGTTATGGAGGGCTTTGTAGGTTATGAGGAGGATTTTGTACTGGATTCTCTGGGGGATGGGGAGCCAGTGGAGTTTATAAAGGACGGGGGTGATATGGTCACGGATCGAGGTGTGTGTGAGTAGACGGGCAGCGGAGTTTTGAATGTATTGAAGTTTATTGATGATTTTTGAGGGTGAGCCATAGAGGAGGCTGTTGCAGTAGTCCAGACGGGAGGTGATGAAGGCGTGGATGAGGGTTTCTGCAGCTGTGGAGGAGAGGGATGGACGGAGACGGGCAATGTTTTTGAGGTGGAAGAAGGCTGTCTTTGTGATGTGTTTGATGTGTTTGTCGAAGGAGAGGGTTTGATCAAGGATGATTCCAAGATTCCGGATGTGAGGTGAGGTGGATACTGGGAGACCATCAATGTTGAGGATGAAGTTTTTGGTGGATTTGGTGAGCATTTTTGGACCAATGATGATGATTTCAGATTTGTTGCAATTGAGTTTGAGGAAATTTGATTGAAGCCAAGATTTTATTTCAGTGATGCAGTTTGTCAGTGTAGAGTGTGTGGTGGTGGAGATTGACTTGGTGGAGGTGAGGAGCTGGATATCATCGGCGAAGCAGTGGAAGTTGAGACCATGACGGCGGATTAATTGACCAAGGGGGAACAGGTAGAGGATGAAGAGGAGGGGGCCAAGGACTGAGCCTTGGGGGACACCTTGGGGGAGGGGAGCGGTGGGGGATTTACAGTTGTTAATGGAGATGAACTGGTGTCTGTCAGAGAGGTAAGATTTAAACCAGGATAGGGCTGTGCCGGTGATGTTAAGGGAGGTTTCAAGTCGGGTGAGGAGAATGGAGTGATTTATGGTGTCAAAGGCGGCGCTGAGGTCAAGTAGGATGAGGATGTTGAGGTTGCCAGCGTCGGAGGAGAGGAGAATGTCGTTTGTGATTTTGAGGAGCGCAGTTTCAGTACAGTGGTTTGAGCGGAATCCAGATTGGAAAGTTTCATACAGGTTATTGGTAGAGAGGTGGTATTTTAGTTGGGAAGCTACAGCACATTCCAAAACTTTGGACAGAAAGGGTAGGTTGGAGATTGGTCTGAAGTTGTTTGGGGTGTCAGGGTTTAGACCAGGTTTTTTCAGAATGGGGGTGACATCAGCGATTTTGAGGGATGGCGGGACGATGCCAGTGGACAGGGAGGAGTTTATTGTTGCAGTGATAAGTGGAGAGAGAGCAGGAAGGCAGGCCTTGACAAAGCTGGAGGGGATGGGGTCCAGAGAGCAGGTGGCAGTTTTTATTCCTGTGAAGAGGTCAGAGAGGTCGGTGGTGGAGATTGGGGAGAACTGAGGCAGGGGCTGACAGGATAAGGGGGGGCAGGTGGTTTGAGGGGGAGCAGGTGCGTTGGTGGTTAAGGTACTGTAGATGTTGTCTATTTTGCTTTGGAAGAATGAAAGGAAAGTGGTGCATTTGTCAACTGTGAATGATTGGGAGATGGTGTCCAGGGGGCTGAGGAGTTTGTTTATTGTAGAGAAGAGTGTTTTGAGGTTTCCGGAGCCAGAGTGAATTATTTGAGAGTAGTAGGTGGAGTGGGCATGGGAGAGGGCATCTTTATAGTGCTGTATGTGGTCTTTGTAGGCTTGGGAGTGAATTGTGAGACCTGTTTTGTTGCGGAGTCTTTCAAGTTGACGGGCATGAGTTTTCATCACGCGGAGTTCAGGGGTAAACCAGGGAGCAGAGTGGGTGAAGGAAACTGTTTTGGTTTTTATAGGTGCAAGCTGGTCGAGGCAGGAGGAGAGAGTGCGGTTGTAGTAGTCAGTGAGGTCAGAGGGGCTGTGGAGGTCAACGAAGGGAGAGGCAATCCCAGGAATGAGTGGGTTAACCTATGTGAGCATTTGTCGATACTGGGCCTGTACTCGCTGGAGTTTAGAAGAATTAAAACCTACAGAATAGTGAAAGGCCTGGATAGAGTGGATGTGGGGGAGTGGGTAGGGAGGCTGGGGGGCAAACAGGCAATACGGGGAGAAAATATGAGGTACGAGGGTAAACTAGCCAATAATATAAAGGAGGATAGTAAAAGCTTCTTTAGGTATGCAAAGAGGAAAAAAATAGTCACGGCAAATGTGGGTCCCTTGAAGACAGAAGCGGGGGAATTTATTATGGGGAACAAGGAAATAGCAGACGAGTTGAACCAGTACTTTGGATCTGTCTTCACTAAGGAATATACAAACAATCTCCCAGATGTTCTAGTGGCAAGAGATCCTAGGGCGACGGAGGAACTGAAGGAAATTCACATTAGGCAGGAAATGGTGTTGGGTAGACTGATGGGACTGAAGGCTGATAAATCCCCAGGGCCAGATGGTCTGCATCCCAGGGTACTTAAGGAGGTGGCGCTAGAAATTGTGGACGCATTGGTGATAATTTTCCAATGTTCTTACAGACAATAGACAATAGACAATAGGTGCAGGAGTAGGCCATTCAGCCCTTCGAGCCAGCACCGCCATTCAACGTGATCATGGCTGATCATTCTCAATCAGTACCCCGTTCCTGCTTTCTCCCCATACCCATATAGATTCAGGGTCAGTTCCTGTGGATTGGAGGGTAGCTAATGTTATCCCACTTTTTAAGAAAGGAGGGAGAGAGAAAACGGGAAATTATAGACCAGTTAGTCTGACATCAGTGGTGGGGAAGATGCTGGAGTCAATTATAAAAGACGAAATTGCATTTGGATAGTAGTAACAGGATCGTTCCGAGTCAGCATGGATTTACGAAGGGGAAATCATGCTTGACTAATCTTCTGGAATTTTTTGAGGATGTAACTAGGAAAATGGACAGGGGAGAGCCGGTAGATGTAGTGTACCTTGACTTTCAGAAAGCATTCCACAAGGTCCCACATAGGAGATTAGTGTGCAAACTTAGAGCACATTGTATTGGGTGGTACGGTACTGACATGGATAGAAAATTGGTTGGCAGACAGAAAGCAAAGAGTGGGGATAAATGGGTCCCTTTCAGAATGGCAGGCAGTGACTAGTGGGGTACCGCAAGGCTCGGTGCTGGGACCGCAGCTATTTACAATATACATTAAAGACTTGGATGAAGGGATTAAAAGTAACATTAGCAAATTTGCAGATGACACAAAGCTGGGTGGCAGTGTGAACTGTGAGGAAGATGCTATGAGATGAATTGGACAGGTTGTGTGAGTGGGCGGATGCATGGCCGATGCAGTTTAATGTAGATAAGTGTGAGGTTATCCACTTTGGTGGTAAGAATAGGAAGGCAGATTATTATCTGAATGGTGTCAAGTTAGGAAAAGGGGATGTTCAACGAGATCTGGGTGTCCTAGTGCATCAGTCACTGAAAGGAAGCATGCAGATACAGCAGGCAGTGAAGAAACCCAATGGAATGTTGGCCTTCATAACAAGAGGAGTTGAGTATAGGAGCAAAGAGGTCCTTATGCAGTTGTACAAAGCCTGAGTGAGACCGCACCTGGAGTACTGTGTGTAGTTTTGGACTCCAAATTTGAGGAAGGATATTCTTGCTATTGAGGGCGTGCAGCGTAGGTTTACTAGGTTAATTCCCGGAATGTGGGACTGTCCTATGTTGAAAGACTAGAGCGACTAGGCTTGTATACACTGGAATTTAGAAGGTTGAGAGGGAATCTTATTGAAACATATAAGATTATTAAGGAGTTAGACACGTTAGAGGCAGGAAACATGATCCCAATGTTGGGGGAATCCAGAACCAGGGGCCACAGTTTAAGAATAAGGGGTAGGCCATTTAGAACGGAGATGAGGAAAAACTTTTTCGGTCAGAGAGTTGTAAATCTATGGAATTCTCTGCCTCAGAAGGCAGTGGAGGCCAATTCTCTGAATGCTTTCAAGAGAGAGCTGGATAGAGCTCTTAAGGATAACGGAGTCAGGGGGTATGGGGAGAAGGCAGGAGCGGGGTACTGATTGAGAATGATCACCCATGATCACATTGAATGGCTGTGCTGGCTCAAAGGGCCAAATGGCCTCCTCCGGCACCTATTGCCTATTGAGTGATGGCATGCAGGGACGGCTGGGCCGAATGGCCCGTTTCCATGCTATACCACTCCATGACTAACTCAGAAATGTAGATCCCCTCATCTCCTAACCCTAATACACGAAATGTCTCGAAAAGCACAGCTGCCCAAAGCGTTGCAGATTAGACAGGAGAACATCAACCACACCGAACAATCTCCACCTCAGAAATACGACAGAGAACTGGTGCAGACCAAAGATACTAGAGGAGCAAGTGGACCACTCCGTCGAGAGCGCCTGTACTGAAGTGTCACCTTTTAGTAAGCAAACCCCGCCACTCACTCTGCCTCCGCAGTGTAATCAGTGTTGTGGGGGAACAGTGTGTGTAATTATACCATAAAAATGCAGAATATATCTCATCTATCAACTCACAGATTTTTGTTATTTTTCTTTTGAAATGTTTCTGCAAGTTTCTGCCGACTAAAATGGCGTCATGACGTACTACGGTTTTTAGGATCGAGTGGTCTATCTTGTTGCTTTAGTAACTTTGGTGCAGACTGCGACAGTCGTTCCCCTCCTCCCCAGCCCACCCCAGCCCCGCCTCACTCCCCCCCCCCTCAACTCTCCACCACCACTCCCACCCCCCTGCACTGGTGCTGGAATATGCACTGGCATTGGACTAGCACTGGAGCCTGCCCTGGCAGTGGAGCCTGCACTGGCACTGGAGCCTGCCCTGGCACTGGAGCCTGCCCTGGCACTGGAGCCTGCCCTGGCAGTGGAGCCTGCACTGGCATTGCACTAGCACTGGAGCCTGCACTGGCAGTGGAGCCTGCACTGGCGCTGCACTAGCACTGGAGCCTGCCCTGGCAGTGGAGCCTGCACTGGCAGTGGAGCCTGCCCTGGCAGTGGAGCCTGCCCTGGCAGTGGAGCCTGCACTGGCATTGCAGTAGCACTGGAGCCTGCCCTGGCACTGGAGTCTACCCTGGCAGTGGAGCCTGCACTGGCATTGCACTAGCACTGGAGCCTGCCCTGGCAGTGGAGCCTGCACTGGCAGTGCAGGACATGCACCGTTCCATGGGCAGCCTTGCTCTGGAACTCACCTGGTGTGGAGAGGGAAGCCACGGTCAGGGTGAGGCAGGCCGCGAGATACTGACCGAACACCATGGTCCCACTGATCCTGACGACAACTGCTGACCGAGGGGGAAGTGTCGCCACTGCTGGAAAACAGGAAACTCCAGGCGAGGCGCTCCCAGAACCAACATCGGCAGCAGTGGCAGGAAAACCCAACCCGCTCAAACAAAGGCTTAACCCTTCCATTACCCAGAATCAGCTCGGGAGATCCCTGACTCAGGAAGTTTCGGTGCCGTCCTGCCCAGGAATGAGCTGAAATCAGCCCAGTTTCCCAGCAGTGAAACAGAAACATCCTCGCAAGTGAAGATGGAACGGTACAGCACAGGAACAGGTCCTTCAGACCACAATGTCCATGCCAAACATGATGCCAACTTAAACTAATCTCCTCTGCCTACAAAGATCCCGATCCCTGCATTCACACCCACGTGCCTCTCTGAAAGCCTCTCAGACGAGGCTAATTTGAGGAAGGACGTCCTTGCTATTGAGGCAGTGCAGCGTAGGATCACGAGGTTAATCCCCGGGATGGCGGGACTGTCATATGAGGAAAGATTGGAAAGACTGGGCTTATTTTCTCTGGAGTTTAGAAGGATGAGAGGGGATCTTTTAGAAACATATAAAATTATAGAAGGACTGGACAACCTAGATGCAGGAAAAATGTTCCCAATGTTGGGGGAGTCCAGAACCAGGGGCCACACTGTCTAAGATTAAAGGGGAGGCCATTTAAAACTGAGGTGAGAAGAAACCTTTTCACCCAGAGAGTTGTGAATTTGTGGAATTCTCTGCCACAGAGGGCAGTGGAGGCCAATTCACTGGATGAATTTAAAAGAGAGTTAGATAGAGCTCTCGGGGCTAGTGGAATCAAGGGATATGGGGAGAAGGCAGGCACGGGTTACTGATTGTGGATGATCAGCCATGATCACAATGAATGACGATGCTGGCTCGAAGGGCCAAATGGCCTCCTCCCGCATCTATTTTCTAAATGCCTGAATTGCAGGATATTGGCCATAAGAAGAGGTTGGATCAGCGAGAATCAGAGGTTGAGGGAGAACTGATAGAAGTATATGTAATTATGAGAGGCGTAGATACAGCAGATAGCCATAGCCTTTCCCTCAGGGTGCAAATGTCAAAGACTGGAGGGCATGGGTTTAAGGAAAGAGGGGCAACAGATACCTGGGGCAAGCTTTTTACACAGTGGGTGCCATCTGAAGAAGGGTCCTGACCAGAAACATCCTCTCCATGTTCTCCACAGATGCTGCCTGACCCACTGAGTTACTCCATCACTCTGTGAAACATCACCTATCCATGTTCTCCAGAGATGCTGCCTGACCCGCTGAGTTACTCCAGCACTTTGTGTCTATTTTCAAGGCCAAACCAATGTTTTATAGAGTTGGAACAGCAACTCCCTGATCTCCCTTGTATTCAGTGCCCTGACTAATGAAGGCCAGCGCCCTATGTGTCTTCTCAATCACAATATCTACTGGCACTGCCAACTACAAGGATCCAGAGTTATAGAGTCACACAGCACGGCAACTGGCCCTTCAGCCTAACTTGCCCACGTCGACCAAGATGCCCCATCTACACTAGTCCCACCTGCCTGTGTTTGGCTCATATCTCGATAAACCTGTCCCATCCATGTACCTGCCTCCTATTTCCTCTGGCAGCTCGTTCCCTACACCCACCACCCTTTGTGTAAAAAGGTTGACCTTCAGGCTCCTATTGTCTTTCCCTCCTCAACATAAACCTATGCCCTTTCGTTCTTGATTCCCCTACTCTGGGTAAAAGACTGTGCATTCACCCTGTACTCTGCTTATATTCCATAGTGATAGGAGCAGAATTGGGCTATTCGGCCCATTGTCTACTCTGCCATTCAATCTATGGCTGGTCTATCTTCCCCTCTCAACTCCATTCTCATGCCTTCTTCTCATAACACCTGACACCTGTACCAATCAAGAATCTATCTATCTCAGCAATAAAAATATCCATTGACATAGAAACATAGAAAATAGGTGCAGGAGGAGGCCATTTGGCCCTTCAAGCCAGCACTGCCATTCATTGTGTTCATGGCTGATCATCCACAATTCCCCATATCCCTTGATTCCACTAGCCCCTAGAGTTCTATCTAACTCTCTTTTAAATTCATCCAGTGAATTGGCCTCCACTGCTTTCTGTGGCAGAGAATTCCACAAATTCACAACTCTCTGGTTGAAAAAGTTCTTCTCACCTCAGTTTTAAATGGCGCCCCCTTTATTCTAAGACTGTGGCCCCTGGTTCTGGACTCCTCCAACATTGGGAACATTTTTCCTGCATCTAGCTTGTCCAATCCTCTTATAATTTTATACCTCTCAATAAGATCCCCTCTCATCCTTCTAAACTCCAGTGAATACAAGCCCAGTATTTCCAATCTTTCCTTATATGACAGTCCCGCCATCCCAGGGATTAACCTCGTGAACCTACACTGCACTACCTCAAAAGCAAGGACGTCCTTCCTCAAATTAGGAGACCAAAACTGCATACAATACTCGAGATGTGCTCTCACCAGGGCCCGATACAAATGCAGAAGGACTTTGATACTATACTCAAATCCTCTCGTTATGAAGGCCAACATGCCATTAGCTTTCTTCACTGCCTGCTGGACCTGCACACTTACTCTCAGTGACTGGTGTACAAGGACACCCAGATCTCGTTGCACTTCCCCTTTACCTAATCTGACACCATTGAGGTAATAATCTGCCTCCTTGTTTTTGCCACCAAAGTGGATAACCTCACATTTATCTACATTAGACTGCATCCGCCACTCACTCAACCTGTCCAAGTCACCCTGCAACCTCCGAACATCCTTTTTGCAGTTCACACTGCCACCCAGCTTTGTGTCATCCGCTAACTTGCTAATGTTACTTCTAATTCCATCATCTAAATCATTAATATATATTGTAAATAGTTGCAGCCCCAGCACCGAGCCTTGCGGCACTCCACTCGTCACCGCCTGCCATTCTGAAAAGGACCCATTTATTCCTACTCTTTGCTTCCTGTCTGCCAACCAATTTTCTATCCATGTCAATACCCTACCCCCAATATCATGTGCACTAATTTTGCTCATCAATCTCCCGTGTGGGACCTTATCAAAGGCTTTCTGAAAGTCTAGATACACTACGTCCATTGGCTCCCCTTCATCCATTTTATTGTCACATCCTCAAAAAATTCCAGAAGATTAGACATGGATTAGTCATTAGACGGCCTCCACAGCCATCTGTGGCAATGAAAACCACCACCCTCTGACTAAATAAATTCCTCCTCATCTCCTTCCTAAAGGGACGTCTTTTAATTCTGAGGCTATGACCTCTGGTCCTATATTCTCCCGCTATTGGAAATATCCTCTCCATAACTGCTCTATCAAGGCCTTTCACTATTCAGTAAGTTTCAATGAGGTCCCCCCTCATTCTTCTAAACTCCAGCGAATACAGGCCCAGTGCTGTCAAACGCTCATTGTATGTTAACTCACTCATTCCTGGGATCATTCTTGTAAACCTCCTCTGGACCCTTTCCAGAGCCAGCACATCCTTCCACAGATATGGGGCCCAAAATTACTCACAGTTCTCCAAATGCAGCCCGATCAGCGCCTTACAGAACCTTGGCATTACATCCCTGTTTTGTATTCTAGGCCCCTCGTGAAATAAATAAATGCTAGCATCTGATGATCCTATACCTCTATAAGATCACTGCCCACCTGAGTTCTGAGTGTAGTTTATTGTTATGGGTACCGAGGTGTGGTGAAAATGTTTTGTTGCGTGCTAACCAGTCAGTGGAAAGACAATACATGATTACAATTTGATTGCAATTTGATTACAGTGTGAAGAAGGGACTCAACCCGAAACGTCACCTATTCCTTCTCTCCGGAGATGCTGCCTGTCCCGCTAGAGTCTAGAGGCTGGGGCATTATGTTACAGTTGTACAAGATCTTGGTTCAGCCACATTTGGAATATTGTGTTCATTTTCAGTCAGGGAGGGGGAAGGGGAAGGGAAGGGGAAGGGGAAGGGAGGGGGAAGGGGAAGGGAAGGGGAAGGGAGGAGGAAGGGGAAAGGAAGGGGAAGGGAAGGGGAGGGAGGGGAAGGGGAGGGAGGGGGAAGGGGGTGGGGGAGGAGGGGGAAGGGAAAGGGAGGGGGAAGGGGGGGAGGGGGAGGTGGAAGGGTGAAGGGAGGAGGAAGGGGAGGGGGAAGGGGAGGGTGAAGGGAGGGGGAAGGGGAAGGGAGGGGGAAGGGGAAGGGAGGGGGGAGGGGAAGGGAGGGGGAAGGGAGAGGGAAGGGGAGGGAGGGGGAAGGGGAAGGGAGGGGGAAGGGAGGGGGAAGGGAGAGGGAAGGGGAGGGAGGGGGAAGGGAGGGGGAAGGGGAAGGGAGGGGGAAGGGGAAGGGAGGGGGAAGGGGAAGGGAAGGGGAAGGGAGGAGGAAGGGGAAAGGAAGGGGAAGGGAAGGGGAGGGAGGGGAAGGGGAGGGAGGGGGAAGGGGGTGGGGGAGGAGGGGGAAGGGAAAGGGAGGGGGAAGGGGGGGAGGGGGAAGGGGGGAGGTGGAAGGGGGGGAAGGGGAAGGGAGGGGGAAGGGGGGGAGGGGGAAGGGGGGAGGGGAAAGGGGGGAGGGGGAAGGGGGAGGGTGAAGGGAGGGGGAAGGGAAGGGGAGGGGGAGCGGAAGGGAGGGGGAAGGGGAAGGGAGGGGGAAGGGAGGGGGAAGGGAGCGGGAAGGGGAGGGAGGGGGAAGGGGAAGGGAGGGGGAAGGGGAAGGGAGGGGGAAGGGGAAGGGAGGGGGAAGGGGAAGGGAGGGGGAAGGGGAAGGGAGAGGGAAGGGGAAGGGAGGGGGGAAGGGGAAGGGAGGGGGAAGGGGAAAGGAGGGGGGAAGGGGAAGGGAGGGGGAAGGGGAAGGGAGGGGGAAGGGGAAGGGAGGGGGAAGGGGAAGGGAGAGGGAAGGGGAAGGAAGGGGGGAAGGGGAAGGGAGGGGGAAGGGGAAAGGAAGGGGAAGGGAGGGGGGAAGGGGAAGGAAGGGGGGAAGGGGAAGGGAGGGGGAAGGGGAAGGGAGAGGGAAGGGGAAGGGAGGGGGGAAGGGGAAGAGAGGGGGGAAGGGGAAGGGAGGGGGAAGGGGAAAGGAAGGGGAAGGGGAAGGGGAAGGGAGGGGGAAGGGGAAGGGAGGGGGAAGGGGAAGGGAGAGGGAAGGGGAAGGAAGGGGGGAAGGGGAAGGGAGGGGGAAGGGGAAAGGAAGGGGAAGGGAGGGGGGAAGGGGAAGGAAGGGGGGAAGGGGAAGGGAGGGGGAAGGGGAAGGGAGAGGGAAGGGGAAGGGAGGGGGGAAGGGGAAGAGAGGGGGGAAGGGGAAGGGAGGGGAAGGGGAAGGAAGGGGAAGGGGAAGGGAGGGGGGAAGGGGAAGGGAGGGGGAAGGGGAAGGGAGGGGGAAGGGAGGGGGAAGGGAGAGGGAAGGGGAGGGAGGGGGAAGGGAGGGGGAAGGGGAAGGGAAGGGGAAGGGGAAGGGAGGGGGAAGGGGAAGGGAAGGGGAAGGGAGGAGGAAGGGGAAAGGAAGGGGAAGGGAAGGGGAGGGAGGGGAAGGGGAGGGAGGGGGAAGGGGAAAGGAAGGGGAAGGGAAGGGGAGGGAGGGGAAGGGGTCAGTGCAGGTTTGGAGGGGTATGGGCCAAAGGCGGGCAGTGGGAGGCGTGTAGATGGGACATGTTGGTCGGCGTGGGCGAGTTGGGCCGAAGGGCCTGTTTCCACGCTGTATGACTGTGACACTCGTCTATGTGGCCTGGGGGGGGGGGAGTGGAGGGGGAGCACAGCCCCAGCTTTGCTGGAGAAGGGGGGGGGGCGGGCGGAGAAGGGGGTGGGGGAGGAGGGGGAAGGGAAAGGGAGGGGGAAGGGGGGAGGGGGAGGTGGAAGGGGGAAAGGGGGGAGGGTGAAGGGGGAAGGGGAGGGTGAAGGGAGGGGGAAGGGAAGGGGGAAGGGGAGGGTGAAGGGAGGGGGAAGGGGAAGGGAGGGGGAAGGGGAAGGGAGGGGGGTGGGGAAGGGAGGGGGAAGGGAGAGGGAAGGGGAGGGAGGGGGAAGGGAAGGGAGGGGGAAGGGAGGGGGAAGGGAGAGGGAAGGGGAGGGAGGGGAAGGGAGGGGGAAGGGGAAGGGAAGGGGAAGGGGAAGGGAGGGGGAAGGGAAGGGGAAGGGAAGGGGAAGGGAGGAGGAAGGGGAAAGGAAGGGGAAGGGAAGGGGAGGGAGGGGAAGGGGAGGGAGGGGGAAGGGGAAAGGAAGGGGAAGGGAAGGGGAGGGAGGGGAAGGGGAGGGAGGGGGAAGGGGGGGAGGGGAAGGAGGGGAGGGGAAGGGAGGGGGAAGGGGAAGGGAGGGGGAAGGGGAAGGGAGGGGAAGGGAGGAGGAAGGGGAAAGGAAGGGGAGGGAAGGGGAGGGAGGGGAAGGGGAGGGAGGGGGAAGGGGGTGGGGAGGAGGGGGAAGGGAAGGGAGGGGGAAGGGGGGGAGGGGGAAGGGGGGAGGTGGAAGGGGGGAAGGGGAGGGGGGGAAGGGGGGAGGGGGAAGGGGGGAGGGGAAAGGGGGGAGGGGGAAGGGGAGGGTGAAGGGAGGGGGAAGGGGAAGGGGAGGGGGAGCGGAAGGGAGGGGGAAGGGGAAGGGAGGGGGAAGGGAGGGGGAAGGGAGAGGGAAGGGGAGGGAGGGGGAAGGGGAAGGGAGGGGGAAGGGGAAGGGAGGGGAAGGGGAAGGGAGGGGGAAGGGGAAGGGAGGGGGAAGGGGAAGGGAGAGGGAAGGGGAAGGGAGGGGGGAAGGGGGAAGGGAGGGGGAAGGGGAAAGGAGGGGGGAAGGGGAAGGGAGGGGGAAGGGGAAGGGAGGGGGAAGGGGAAGGGAGGGGAAGGGGAAGGGAGAGGGAAGGGGAAGGAAGGGGGGAAGGGGAAGGGAGGGGGAAGGGGAAAGGAAGGGGATGGGAGGGGGGAAGGGGAAGGAAGGGGGGATGGGGAAGGGAGGGGAAGGGGAAGGGAGAGGGAAGGGGAAGGGAGGGGGGAAGGGGAAGAGAGGGGGGAAGGGGAAGGGAGGGGAAGGGGAAAGGGAAGGGGAAGGGGAAGGGAGGGGGAAGGGGAAGGGAGGGGGAAGGGGAAGGGAGGGGGAAGGGGAAGGGAGGGGGAAGGGGAAGGGAGAGGGAAGGGGAAGGGAGGGGGAAGGGGAAGGGAGGGGGAAGGGGAAAGGAAGGGGAAGGGGAAGGGAGGGGGGAAGGGGAAGGGAGGGGAAGGGGAAAGGAAGGGGAAGGGGAAGGGAGGGGGAAGGGGAGGGAGGGGAAGGGGAGGGAGGGGGAAGGGGGGAAGGGAGGGGGAAGGGGAGGGAGGGGAAGTGGAGGGAGGGGGAAGGGGGGAAGGGGAAGGGAGGGGGAAGGGAAGGGAGGGGGAAGGGGGGAAGGGGAAGGGAGGGGGAAGGGGAAGGGAGGGGGAAGGGGAAGGGAGGGGGGAGGGGAAGGGAGGGGGAAGGGAAGGGAGGGGGAAGGGGAAGGGGGAGGGGGAAGGGGAAGGGAGGGGGAAGGGGAAGGGAGGGGGGAAGGGGAAGGGAGGGGGAAGGGGAAGGGGAGGGGGAGGGGAAGGGAAGGGGAAGGGGAAGGGAGGGGGAAGGGGAGGGAGGGGGAAGGGGAAAGGGGAAGGGAGGGGGAAGGGGAATGGAGGGGAAGGGAGGGAATCAAGAACCAGAGGACATAGGGTTAAGGTGAGAGGGGAGAGATAGGCGGGTGTATGGAACGAATTGCCAGATGAGGTAGTTGAGGCAGTTGTTATAACATTTAAAATACATTTGAATAGGTACACGGTCAGTGCAGGTTTGGAGGGGTATGGGCCAAAGGCGGGCAGTGGGAGGCGTGTAGATGGGACATGTTGGTCGGCGTGGGCGAGTTGGGCCGAAGGGCCTGTTTCCACGCTGTATGACTGTGACACTCGTCTATGTGGCCTGGGGGGGGGGGGGAGTGGAGGGGGAGCACAGCCCCAGCTTTGCTGGAGAAGGGGGGGGGCGGGCGGAGAAGGGGGTGGGGGAGGAGGGGGAAGGGAAAGGGAGGGGGAAGGGGGGGAGGGGGAGGTGAAGGGGGAAAGGGGGGAGGGTGAAGGGGAGGGTGAAGGGAGGGGGAAGGGAAGGGGAAGGGGAGGGTGAAGGGAGGGGGAAGGGGAAGGGAGGGGGAAGGGGAAGGGAGGGGGGAGGGGAAGGGAGGGGGAAGGGAGAGGGAAGGGGAGGGAGGGGGAAGGGGAAGGGAGGGGGAAGGGAGGGGGAAGGGAGAGGGAAGGGGAGGGAGG
>NC_135981.1:220971-261929 GCF_053455715.1 Rhinoraja longicauda | reverse complement strand
CCTACACAACAAACCGTTGCTCATTCTCTACACGGCCTTCAGACCCACTGCTCTAGGCGGACTCTCCCAGCGTGTAACACCTCACATTTACCGAGATTAAACTCCATCTATTTTTCAGCTGACATCCCAAGTGGTCTATCTACTGCTCAATCCTTTGACCAACTTCCTCACTACTCACAACTGCAATCCTACTAATCGGCCCACCTGTAATTTCACCAAATAGTTTATATACTTCACAAAAACAGAGGCGCAGCACTGATCCCTGCGGAATAACTGATCTCAGATCTCCTGCCAGAATAACCCCACCCCGTCCTCAGTCATCTGCGGCCAATCATATCTGTGATGTCTCCATGGATCCATGTGCCTGAATCCTCTGGATCAGGAGGGACCTTTAATAACTTTACCAAAGTCCACGCCAACTACCTGGCTCACCTCGTCAATCATCTTCGTCATTCCCTGGGAAATCAGGATCAAATTGAAATATTTAACGGATAAAGACAGGGGAGCCCATAAGTTACAATCCTGAATTCGGACAAGATCAATCTTGAAGATATGAGACAGGAACCTGCTCAAGTTGCCTTGGGCAGGTTGGGTCTGTTTCCGTGCTGTATATTTGTGAAGTAGCAGAAACCCTGAGTAAGTCCGCCCTGATCTTGTGCAGCGATCGCTGCAGAGCCGAGGATCAGGCGAACACTGCCACCGCCACAGGTGGCGCTGCGGTAGAGTTGCAGCCTTCCAGCGCCAGAGACCCGGGTTCGATCCTGACTACGGGTGCTTCAGCCACCGACCCAGCGATACCCGATAACAGAGCGCACGGGAATGAGGCAGCACGGAGCACCGTGCCTTCCGTCAGCGCCCCTTCCCCACAGTCTGTCCCCGCTCACTTCGCGTACTCACACGGACTGTTGAGCAGCCGGGAGCGGTAGCACGAGAAGGCGATGCTCTGCTCGCAATACTCGGCTGCTCGTGTGATGGCGGAGATCTCCTCCCCCGTGTTGTTGTAATACTGGATGTTCCCCACGTAGGGGCGCTCCAGGGTCGATCCCGTCACCTTGGTGTCTTGTTGCTGCAGATGGTAAACTACTGTCCACGCCCTGGCCTCTGTTAACACAGGCAGCGAGTGAGCGGCCATCTCTGCCCCCCCCCTCCCAACCCCCCCGCCCAGCGAGCCCGCCCCCCCCCGCCAGCCCGCCCCCCCCCCCCCCGCCAGCCCGCCCCCCCCGCCACCCTCCCAATCCCCCCGCCCAGCCGCCACCCTCCAATCCCCCCGCCCAGCGAGCCCGCCCCCCCCGCCAGCCCGCCCCCCCCCCCGCCACCATCCCAATCCCCCCGCCCAGCGAGCCCGCCCCCCCCGCACCCCCGCCACCCTCCCAATCCCCCCGCCCAGCGAGCCCGCCCCCCCCGCCAGCCCGCCCCCTCCGCCAGCCTCCCAATCCCCCCGCCCAGCGAGCCCGCCCCCCCCCGCCAGCCCGCCCCCCCGTCTAGCGAGCCCCCCCCCGCCACCCTCCCAAACTTCCCGCCCAGCGAGCCCGCCCCCCCCGCCAGCCCGCCCCCTCCCTCCGCCACCCCCCCCCCCCCTCCCGCCCAGCTAGCCCGACCCTCCGGCACCCCCCTGCCCTCTGCCCCCCGCCATCCCTCGCCATCCCACACCAGCCCCCCCCCCCCCCGCTTGCCGTAATTGTCCGGCTCCCACGAGCTAAGAATTCCTTCCTTTCCCAAGGAAACTTCCAATCACCTGAAGCGGACATCCAAGCGCCACCAACCCGTCCAGACCGGACACCACAAGCTTACAAACCACCCCACCCCCCACACAACCTGACTCCCATTATCCCAACACCCACTATCACACCCACCCCGTACAACAACCCCCCCTCCCCCCCGCGCGCCCCGGGCCGCGGAGTTCGGGGGTGCCAGATCGGTACTGACACTCGCAGGGACACTGCGGGCCGAGCGGCCTGTGGTTGTGCTGTACCGTACCGGAGATGCTGCAATGCACTGTGAAGGGTCTGGCCGGGCCGCTGCCGTCCGGGTCGATGGTGTAGTTTCCCGGCGTCCTGACCCCCAGTCTCCTGTAGCCGTCACACGACTCCGGGTAGAGAGCTAAGAGAACCCGGCGAGGAACGGGAATGGGAACGGGAATGGGAACGGGAATGGGAATGGGAACGGGAATGGGAACGGGAACGGGAACGGGAACGGGAACGGGAATGGGAATGGGAATGGGAATGGGAATGGGAACGGGAATGGGAACGGGAATGGGAACGGGAGGGAAATGCACCGCGTCAGAAATACTACCACACCGGCAGTAAGTGAGAACCAGCAAAGCCTCTTTATACCGTCCAGTGATACTGCAGGCCGGGACTGCCCCCCCCCCCTCCACTCCCCTACCCTCCCCTCCCCTCCCCTCCCCTCCCCCCCTGCACTCCCCTCCCCCCCTCCACTCCCCCCTCCACCCCCCCCCCCACTCCCCTCACCCCCCCTCCACTCCCCTACCCCCACCCCACCTCTGCTGAACACATCCGGCCCAGACCCCCGGGGAGCTGGTGCCACGCGCTGACCACCCCCCCCCCAACCCCCGCACCCCCCCCCCACACCGCACCCCCCGCACCCACCCCGCACGCCCCCACCCCGCACGCCCCCACCCCGCACGCACCCACCCCGCACCCACCCCGCACGCCGCACCCCGCTCCGCACCCCCGCACGCCCCCACCCCCGCACCGCACCCCTGACGAGTCCTGGTCACGGCGCTCCGTCCGCGCTGCCCCTCGGCCCACTCCACGCGCGTCACTCCTGGAGTTAATTCACTCACAATTGTGACAGGTTACTCCTTTGTAGCCGGTCCGCTCGCAGTCACACAGAAAGTTATCGGCGGTTTGCAGACAGACGCCCCCGTGCTCGCACGGGTTCGGGGTACACCTTTCAAAGATACAGACAGTCAACGCGGCCTCAACAACAAATGCCTCGCGGCGATTAACGAAAGGAGCGGGACCATAATCATCCCGCTCTACGGTCGAGTCATCCAACAAGGTCATTCGCCCCTCCGAGTCTGTGTCAGCTCTTTGTAGGAGCAATCCGTCCTACTCCCCACCCTCTCCTCCGTGGACACAATTGAATCTTCCCCTGCCCCTCCCCCCGCACCCCATTCCCCATCCCCCTCCCTCCCTCCGCACCCACCCCTCTCCTTCCCTCCCCACCTCTCCCCTTCATCCCCTCCCTCCCCACCCCCTCCCCTCCCTCCACTAGCTCTGTCGATGCCAGTTATAATTTGGATCCGTCTACCACGTCCTCTGGCCCTTCCGCTGCTCAACCTTCTCCAGTCTACGAGTGGAATAAAAGTGTTTCATCCCGGGAAATATTCACCCAGTCTCTGCCCCGTCGCCACAGGCTTCCACGCCCCAGATCCGAGCATAACACATCAACCAATAAGTGCTTCATATGTTCATCAGATCTAGTGCTTGGAATCCGCGGCCCTCTTTATAAACGTGGGATTCCCTACCTTCCCATCCCACCCCTTCAATCATTGTTAACAGTCATAATGGCTCTTCTGCCGCTCCATCCTGACATCACCACGAAGGAGAGACACGTTCCACGCTCCAAGTGTCGCCATGGTTCAGGGAATGGTAGTTTGTAAACATCTCCTTACCGGTCGGTTACTCCACACGTGTTGAACATCATCTCGGAATATCGGCCCAGTTTGCGCCTTTTGACGCGCTCCAGGTCCACGGGGTAATTGTCGATGTGGATCAGCCTCATGCAGCCGTGGAACTCGCTTGCGTTGGAGAAACAACCCGAGTTCTTCACGCTGGCTGGACACGCTGCGGAAAGCAAGCACGACATTCTTACTTCAAGATTAAATCTCCCAACTCGTCCATCCACCAAAACGCCCCATCTACATTAGTCCCACCCTCCCGCCTTTAACCCGTAACCCCCCCTGTCCATGTAGGTGTCCAAGTGTCATTTAAATGTAGTTGTTGCTTCTCTGGCAGCTTGTTCCATACACCCACCACCCTCTGTGTGAAAACGTTGCCGTCTACTCCCAACTCCTGGCCTTTTCCTAACTGCAGTTCCCTTTACTTTCAGTCTGAAGAAGGGTCGCCTACTCTTTTTCTCCAGAGATGCTGCCGGACCCGCTGTTACTACAGCACTTTGTGTCCATCTCGCTTGTCAGTATTGGAGGTATTTGGGCTTCGAGAGTGCGATCACTTGTCACGATGGACACGGGGACCAGCGACGAGGGACCGAACCGCCGATACTCACCTCCGAAGAAGTAGTTGTTTCCGGTCTCGACCCGCAGCGCCTGGTTCACCTTCACCGCCGAGTCCTCCTGTCCGTCAATGACGATCACCACAGAGTCCATGCGAGCCAATAGATTCACCGAGTGCCAGTGGCCGTCAGTCAGGTTGTAGCCTGTGACCAAGGAGATCGAGGCCCGTGACCAGTGGAGAGCGGCACTGACCCTCCCATCACCCCAAGCCCAACCACCCCTCCCTCCCTCTCCCCTCTCTCTCTCCCCCCTCCTTCACCCACCATCCCAACCCCCCTCCTCCATCCCATCCCTCCCCTCACAGCCCACCCCACTCCCACCCTCTATCCCCCTCCTTCACCCCTCTTCACCCACAACCCCACCCCTCCTCCCTCTCCCTCTCCCCCCTCCTTCACCCTCCTCTCTTCACCCACCACCCCAACCCGTCCCTCTCCATCCCCATCCCCCCCTCACCCACCTCCCTGTCCCCCTCCTCCCCATCCTCCCCCTCACACCCACCCCACTCCCTCCCAGCACCGCAACGATCTCCAGCCTCCCCCGCCATTCCCTCTCCACCCCAAGCCCCCCACGCCACCCTTCCCCCTCCCCCAACTCCCTCCCCCCCCCCTCCCCTCACCTGCGGCGAACTCCAGCCGCCGGCCGCCGCTCTGCTGCACGGTCGCGTTGATTTGGCCGCCGCTTAGCGCCAACTGCAGGGAGCCGAGGCCGCGGGAGAAGTTGGTGAAGAGGAGGAGGCCGCGGGGCGCCATCGAGCGGAAGCTGAAGTTGAGGGCGAGTTGGTGGAGCAGCGGTTGCCCCGGGAGCTGCAGGAAGCTGGCGGCCGACACGAAGGTGACGGGGGAGGCGGGCGGTCCGAGGCCCAGCGTCCGCGGGCAGTGAAAGCGCACATCGCCCTAGGGGTGGGGGGAGAACGTCAGCGGCGGCCCGGCACCCCCTCACCCCCACACAGACCACCCCACCCCTCCGCACCGTGACCCCACACCCCCGCTCACCATCACCCTGACACCGTCAGCGGCGGCCCGGGACACACACATCGCCACACAGACACCCCCTCCCCACCCCCACACCGCGACCCCCATCCCACCGAGACTCACAGAGCCCACACAGATACCCCGTGGGGGAGGGTGTGTGGTTGGGGAGGTGGGGAGGGGGGGGGGGGTGGGGGTGGGGGGGGGTTGGTGGGGGGGGGGGGGGGGGGCTGTCAGCGGCGGCCCGGGCTGACTTGCGTTTCATGACACAGTTGGACGTTCAGCTCGGAACAGTCATCGGACCGTTTCCCATCCCCTCATCCCGTGACTAAAGTCCCGTGGCTCGTTCTGCACCGGGTAACGGACCCGAGCGTTTCTTACCACGATCTGCGTCCGCGAATGGCTAGTTCTGGCCACGTCAATGACGCTGATGTTATTGTAGAAGATGTTCTCCAGACATCCTTGGAAGTTGGGCTTGTCAATCACACTTCCTCTCGCAGGCGTGAGCAGGCCGCCGAAGTGGATCTGAAACACGGGGCAGACTGAAAGCAACTGTGAATATGCCCATGGCGGGCAGAACCAGACACACACACACACACGCAGGCACGCAGACAGACAACACACAACAAACATACACACACACAGACAACACACGGACACACACGCACACACATACACACAAAGAGACACACACACACACACACACACAGGCCAGGGCGGACAGAGCCGGACACACGGACGCACTGCACGCTGCACAGGCGATGTACTTTGTACGCGGGTTACAGGAATGGATCTGCAGTTAAGGTCCTGTGATCTGCACCAGTCCCCACCGAGCGCGGTCCTCGGTTGCTCACACACACACACACGCACGCACACACACGGCACACACACGGGCACACACACGGGCACACACACGGGCACGCACACACACACACGGGCACACACACGGGCACACACACGGGCACACACACACACACACACACACAC
Organism: Rhinoraja longicauda; assembly: GCF_053455715.1. Taxonomy (NCBI): domain Eukaryota; kingdom Metazoa; phylum Chordata; class Chondrichthyes; order Rajiformes; family Arhynchobatidae; genus Rhinoraja; species Rhinoraja longicauda. The sequence goes on along the minus strand of NC_135981.1, from coordinate 255,713 downwards.
ACACCGGGCCTGCATCAGGCGAGGGGGAGGCCACAAAACTGACACAATATTGAAATTCAGTTTTTAAACAGGTTGAATCTTTACTGAGAAAGGGGTCATGCGGATAGGATAATTTTCCACCACTCACCGCCGAATCAAGGTCCAGGTAATCAAAGTCGCCGTTGGTGTGGAAGCGCTCGGTGTGGCCGTCCAGCGTGAGGTTGACGTGCTGCCCGTAGCGTTCGATGTGAACCATGTGCCAGTGTTGGTCATCCAGCAGGTTGCCCAGAGTGATCGTAGTGTCGCCCGTCACCGTGTGCACTGTGCTGCTGCCTGCACACAGAGTCCACGTTACACACACAACACGCTGCGCCCTTTATCCTGCATCTGTCCGCAGTGGGTGGCTCGATTGTAATCATGTACGGTCTTTCCGCTGACTGTATAGCACGCAACAAAAAGCTTTTCACTGGACCTCGGTACACGTGGCAATAAACTAAACTAAACTTAAACTAAACTAAACCGTGCAGCCGGGGATGGGGACTGTAACGCGCCGTGTTCCTGGTGCGACCATGGACTTGCAGTGAGCAACGCGCTCGGATAGAATCTTAGAGTCACAGAGATACAGCGTGGAAACAGGCCACACTCGCCCACACCGGCCAACATGTTCCAGCTACACTAGTCCCACCTGCCCGCGTTTGGCCCATATCCCTCCAAACCTGTCCTATCCTAGTACCTGTCTAAATGTTTCTTAAAAGTTGGGATAGTCCCAGCCTCAACTACCTCCTCTGACAGCTTGTTCCATACACCGACCACCCTTTGTGTGAAAAAGTTACCCCTCAGATTCCAATTAAATATTTTGCCCTTCACCTTAAACCTGTGTCCTCTGGTCCTCAATTCCCCTACTCTGGGCAAGAGACTCTGCATCTACCCGATCTATTCCTCTCATGATTTTATACACCTCAATAAGATCACTCCTCATCCTCCTGCGCTCCAAGGAATAGAGTCCCAGCCTACTCAACCTCTCCTGTAGCTCACACCCTTTAGTCCTGGCAACATCCTCGTAAATCTTCTCTGTAACCTTTCCAGCTTGACAACACCTTTCCTATAACATGGTGCCCAGAAGTGAACACAATGTGCGTTTACAGTACACAGTTACAAGTGCAGAGCCCGGAGACTGCGCTTTAGGTGCGGTGGTGATAGCGAATAAATACCTAGGTTAACGTGAAAGAGAAGCCGTGCTTGCACCAGCTCCACGGTGATGTGATCTCCGTGCTCGCCCTCACTGTGCATTAGTAGTCCCTCCTCAGCCCACGTCTTGAAGTTGAACGAGATAGAGTCAAAGAGTGTTCGCGTATTCCACTCTTGGAACCGGTAGCTCAGAGAACTGTTCCCGTCGAAGGAGACCATGTCAGAATCTACACAACGCACACACGTTCTCAACGTTAAAAGCAACAGAATCATGAACGATTGATTCACGTCAATGAATGGACCGTCCGTGGGAAAAAGGAAGGGGGGGGAGGTGGGGGAGATAAAGGAAAATACGGGCAAAAAAGAAGATGGTGGCAGACACAAATGAAAAGAACGCAGCATTAAAAGGCAAGACGGAAATGGGAGAGAAAAAAAACTGCCATTGGTGCAAGAAACAAAGGGAGAGAAAATGGTGGGAAACGTACAGAGAAGATTCAGGCAAAAACAACGCTGGACAAAAGGACACAAAATCCTGGAGTAACTCAGCGGGTCAGACAGCATCTGTGGAGAACATGGATAGGTGACGTTTCACAGAGTGCTGGAGTAACTCAGCGGGTCAGGCAACATCTGTGGAGAACATGGATAGGTGACGTTTCACAGAGTGCTGGAGTAACTCAGCGGGTCAGGCAGCATCTCTGGGCAGAAGGACTGGGTGAAGTTTCGGGCCGAGACCCTTCAGACTTGAAGACCCTTCAGACTTCAGTCTATCTCCGGTGTAAACCAGCACATGTCCCTGACCCTGCAGTTGCTCGTTTCATCACTGGGACAGGAGGGAGTCCAGAACCAGAGGCCACAGTTTAAGAATAAGGGGTAGGCCATTTAGAACGGAGATGAGGAAAATCTTTTTCACTCAGAGAGTTGTAATTCTGTGGAATTCTCTGCCTCAGAAGGCAATGGAGGCCAATTCTCTAGATGCTTTCAAGAGAGAGCTAGATAGAGCTCTTTACGATAGCGGAGTCAGTGGGTATGGGGAGAAGGCAGGAACGGGGTACTGATTGTGAATGATCAGCCACGATCACATTGAATGGCGGTGCTGGCTCGAAGGGCCGAATGGCCTCCTCCTGCACCTATTGTCTATTGTCTATTATTGAGAGGAAAGCAACGAAAGAAAAAAATGAAACGCGTTGCTGAAAGACAAGCTGTGGTCGGGCGGGGAAATGAGCGCAGCGGGGGAGAGACGCCGGGCAATAAGGAGGCGAGGCGGAGAAAAAAGGGAAATCTGGGGCAAATAGGAAATGTGATCAATGATAAGTTATTGGCCACTTCAAATTATGTCAGCTTTCATTGTGATCCCGGCTGGCCCACGTCCCCCAGAGTCTCTCCCTCACTTGATGCGTCTTTCCCAGAAACAGCACCTACTTCCAACACAGCCCGTCACAGACGCTGCAGCGAACTCCGGTACCCGCCATCTGAGTGAAAAACTCTCATCTCTGCCTGAACTCTTTGCCGTATCCACTCCCCCCTCTAACCCCACTCCCTCCACCCTCCCATCTCCACTCCACCCCCCTCTCCATCCTCCTCCTCCACCTCTCCCCCTCCCTCTCCGCCCCCCTCCACCCCCTCCTCCCCTCCCCCTCCACTCCTGCACTCCCACCCCTCTCCGCTCCACACCCCTCCATCCCCCTCTCCTCCCCCCCGCTCCGCCCCTCCCCATCCACCCCTCCACCCCCTCCCCATCCACTCCCCCCCCTCCACCCCCCCCCCTCCTCCCCCTCCTCACACCACCCATTCTCCACTTGCCGTAGGGGCAGCCGTACACTTCCACCCTGAGGCCGACGTATCGCCGCGGCCGCCAACTGATGACCACGAAGCGGACGAATCGCGCCAACACCGGGCGCCACAGGTCGTGCCGGACCTCGCTGTCCGCGTCCCGGTTCCCGGAGAACGTCTGCAACATAGGAGCGCCGCGGTCACCCTCCGGGGGGAGGAGGCGGTGGGAGGGGGGGGTTAGGGAGAGGGTGGAGGGGGGAGTAGGAGGGTGAGTTGGAAGGAGGCATGAATATGGGGGGGGGGGGGATGAGTGACCCAGACGGAGGGGAGTGTGGCCTGGGGGGGGGGGGCATGGGGGGGGACGTGAGGTCAGTGTGGGGGCGGGTACTCACCCAGTTGTGGCCCAGCTGGTAGAAGGGCTGCCAGCTGTGGCCGTAGTCACTGTAGAGGAGGAGGTAGCGGGTCACCCAGTCGCGGGAATTATAGGTGCCCTGGGTCGCCACCGCCGTCACCATCGACCTCTGCCATAGGTCCACCTGCAGCCAGGGGAGGCAGTCGGACATATACGACGACCACCCCCCTCCCCCTGAAACACAGGGAGGGTCAGTGCTCCGGACTCTGCCTCCCCCTCCCCCAATCCCCATACCCCCTCCCCCCATCCCCAACCCCACCTCCCCTCCCCCTCCCCCATCCTCATACCCCCTCCCCCTCCCCCTCCCCCTCCCCCCCATCCCCATGAAACACAGGAACAGTCGATGCTGGCCGAACAACACCCCACCCCATATTCATCCCTGACCCCCCCATTCCCCTTGCCCCCTCAACCCCGAACCCCATTCATCTCTGACCCCCCCCATTCCCCTTGCCCCCTCAACCCCGAACCCCATTCATCCCTGACCCCCCCCCCCAATGTTCCCCTCTGACTCCCCCCCATATTCCCCCTTGAACCCCGCCATCCCCCTTCCCAGGTGGGCTCTCACCGTGCAGACGGGCGTACCCGGGCGAGTACGAGATGGAGGAGTACGAGGAGGCGGTGAAGGCGCTGGAGAACTGCGGCGTGGCCAGGCTCTGGTTACACCTGGCGGCGGCCAGATTCCCCGGGAACAGACTCTCTGGTCGCGGGCTCCCTGCGGACAAGCCCATCAGTGACTATTCCACATCCGCATCTCAGCTCCCCCACCCCACCCCCACATCTCATATCCCCCACCCTACCCCCACATCTCATATCCCCCACATCTGATATCCCCCACCCCATCCCCACATCTCAGCTCCGCCACCTCCACCCCACTCCAACCCGCCCAGACCCCCACCCCCTCCTTTACCCCTCCCCATCCACACCGCTACCCCCACCCAGAAAGTGTCAGTAACTGCTCACCACCCCCACGTCACCCCTCACCCCCACCCCCTCACTGTTACCCATCTCCACACCCACCGTCAGTGACCCACACTCCCACCACCCCCGCCCCCCCACCTCCCTAGGGGCAGGCACCTCAGTGACTGCTCACCATCCCGACATCGCTTACACCACCCTCCACACCACAACCTCCCCCGCTGTCTGTGTCTTCCTCACCCCTCCACACCACCACCCACCCCATGAGCCCATATCCTCCCCCACCCGTCAGTATTAGGGGATACTCAGACTGACCAGCAGTCTGAGGAAGGTCCCGGCCAGAAACATCACCCATCCCGTTTCTCCAGAGACGCTATCTGGCTCGGAGTTACCCCAGCATTCTGCTTATAGTAGACTTGATGGACTCCTAGATAATTTCTAGAAGTAGAATTGGAGCATCAGGTCTACTCTGCCATTCACTCATGGCTGATCTATCTTTACCTCACAACCTCATTCTCAAGCCCTTCTCCCCATAACCCCTGACACCCGTATTAATCAAGAATCTGTCAATCTCCACCTTAAAATTACCCATTGACCTGGCCTCCACAGCCATCTGTGGCAATGAATTCCACTCTCACCACTCACTGACTAAATAAATTCCTCCTTATCTCCTTTTAAAGGTACATTATTTTCTTCTAAGGCAATGGCCTCTGGTCCTAGAATCTGTTACTAGTGGAAATATCTTCACCATATTCACCTTATCCAGGCTTTTCAATATTCGGTAAGATTCAATGAGGTCCCTCCTCATCCTTCTAAACTTCACAGAGTACAGGCCCAGTGCCTTCAAAAGCTCTTCATATGTTAAACAATCATTCCTGGAATCATTCTCGTAAATCTCCTCTGGATCCTCTCTAACGCAAGCACATCCTTTGTCAGATGGAGGGCCCAAAACTGCTCACAATACAACAAATGCAGTCTGACCAGTGCCTTATAAAGCACTATCAGCATTACCAGCTCTCACTCTATCTTCCTGTCTCCACCTATATCCTTCCTTTGTCCCGCCCCCTGACATCAGTCTGAAGAAGGGTCTCGACCCGAAACGCCACCCATCCCTTCTCTCCTGAGATGCTGCCTGACCTGCTGAGTTACTCCAGCATTTTGTGAAATAAATACCTTCAGCATTACATCTCTGTTTTAGTATTCTAGCCCTCTCAAAATAAATGATAGCATTGCATTTACCTTCTTCACTGTCGATTCGACTTGCAGATTAACATTTTGGGAATATAAGAAAATAACTGCAGATGCTGGTACAAATCGATTTATTCACAAAATGCTGGAGTAACTCAGCAGGTCAGGCAGCATCTCGGGAGATCTGAAGAAAGGTCTCGACCCGAAACGTCACCCATTCCTTCTCTCCCGAGATGCTGCCTGACCTGCTGAGTTACTCCAGCATTTTGTGAATAAAACATTTTGGGAATCCTGCACCAGTACTCCCAAGTCACTTTGCACATTCGATTTCTAGATTATCTCCCCATTTAGAAAACAAAAATCATAGAATATAAGTGCAGGAGGAGGACATTTGGGCCTTCGAGACAGCACCACCATTCATTGTGATCATGGCTGATCATCCACAATCAGTAACCTGTGCCTGCCTTCTCCCCATATTCCTTGATTCGCTATCCCTAGAGTTCTATCTAATGTTCTACGCCTTTATTCCTATTACTAACATGCATGACCACACTTTGCTACACTATATTCCATCTGCCATTTCTCAGCCCACTATCCAAACCTGTCCAAGTCCATCTGCTGCGGCCCTGCTTTCTCGACACTACCTGCTCCTCCACCTATCTTCGTATCTGCAAACTTGGCCACAAAGTCTTCAATTCCCTCGTCCATATCATTTTTATACGCCGTGAAGAGTATCGGCCCCAACACCGACCCCTCCGCATCTCTGCTAGTCATTGGCAGCCACCCAGAAAAAGTCCCCTTTATTGCCACTCTTTGTCATCTACCATCTGCTATCCATGTCAGTATCTGTCCTCTGATACAATGGGCTCTAATCTTCTTTAGCAGTCTCGTGTGCAGCATCTTGTCAAAGGCTTTCTGAAAGTCTAGGTAAACAACATCAACTGTCTGTCCTGCAATGTACTTCCTCAAATAATTCCAACAGGTTTGTCAGGCAAGATCTCCCTTTCACAGAACCTATTTTATTGTGTGCTTCTAAGTACTCAAAAACTCGTCCTTTGTAATAGGCTCTAAAATCTAACCAACTACTAAAGTCAGGCTAACCGGCCTGTAGTTTCCACTCTTCTGCTTCACTCCCTTCTTGAACACCAGACTAATATTTACAATTTTCCAATCGTCTGGAACCACCGCTGACTCCAGTGATCCTTGAAAGTCACAATTAATGTCTCCACAATCTCAAAAGCCACCTCTTTCAGAACCCAGATTCCATCCAGTCCGGGTGACATCCACCTTCAGACCTTGCAGCTTCCCAAGCACCTTCTCCTCAGTGGTGGCCACTCTAACCTCTGCCCCCTGACTCCCTGACTCTCTATCTTCTGCAGCTCTCAAGATCATGAGAGAAATGAATAAGGATGGTCCGTAAGTTAAGGCTCTGAACATGAGTACGTTCGTAAAGTGACACAGGAGAATTGGAACAGGCAGGTAGATCCACAGGCTTAGGAAGTTCAGCACGTCCCCAACAACTCCATCCAAAACCACAAGAAATTGCAGGGAGTTGTGGACACAGCCGCGACCATCACGCATACCATCCTCCCTTCCCTGGAATCATCAAAACCCAACTGTTGATGGCACACAAACAAATGTTCAAACTCAGAGGATGCAGTGCCTGCATGTTGGGGCATTAGGGTTAGGATTCCCACTTACGTTCCCACTTTCCAACATGGGCCCCTGACAACGCCAGCCCACTTATCCGCACAACCCTCATTCCAGGCCAATCCGCTGAGGTTTATCGCCATGGACACACACTGCTGATCTCTGCCACTAAGGCCTCCACTAACACACCAACGTTTCTACTTCCTTAGAAGGCTTAGGAATTTCAGCATGCCTCGAACAACCCTCACCGATTTCAACAGATGTGCCGTAGAAAGCATCTTATCGGGAAGCATTACATCCTGGGTTCGGGAACAGCTCCATCCAAGACCACAGAAGTTGTAGAGTTGTCAACGCAGCATCCTCCTGCACTCCAAGGAACAGAGTCCCAACCTACTCAACCTCTCCCTATCGCTGAGACCCTCTAGTCCTGGCAATATGGGACCCCTATTATTTACAATATATATTAACGATTTAGACGAGGGAATTAAATGTAATATCTCCACGTTTGCGGATTACACAAAGCTGTGTGGCAGTGTGAGCTACGAGGAGGATGCTATGAGCCTGCAGGGTGACTTGGATAGGTTGGGTGAGTGGGCAGATGCATGGCAGATGCAGTATAGTGTGGATAAATGTGAGGTTATCCACTTTGGTGGCAAGAACAGGAAGGCAGATTATTATCTGAATGGTAGGTAGACACATAATGCTGGAGTAACTCAGCGGAACAGGCAGTATCTCTGGGGAGAAGGAATGGGTGACGTTTCGGGTTGAGATCCTTCTTCAGAAAATCTGAATGGTGTCAGATTAGGAAAAGGGGAGGTTCAACGAGACCTGGGTGTTCTTGTATATCAGTCACTGAAAGTAAGCATGCAGGTACAGCAGGCAGTGAAGAAAGCTAATGGCATGTTGGCCTTTATTGCGAGAGGTTTTTAGTTTAGGAGCAAGGAGGTCCTATTGCAATTATACAGGGCCCTGGTGAGGCCACACCTGGAGTATTGTGTGCAGTTTTGGTCTCCTAATTTGAGGAAGGGCATTCTTGCTTTTGAGGGAGTGCAGCGTAGGTTCACTAGGTTAATTCCTGGGATGGCGGGTCTGACACATGAGGAAAGAATGGGTCGATTGGGCTTGTATGCACTGGAATTTAGAAGGATGAGGGGATCTTATAGAAACATATACAATTCTTAAAGGATTGGACAGGCGAGATGCAGGAAAAAGGTTTATGATGTTGGGGGAGTCCAGAACCAGGGGTCGCAGTTTAAGAATAAGGGTTCGGCCATTTAGGACTGAGATGAGGAAAAACCTCTTCACCCAGAGAGTTGTGAATCTATGGAATTCACTGCCACAGACGACAGTGGAGGCCAATTCGCTGAAGGTTTCAGAGTTAGATTTAGCTCTTAGGGCTAATGGAATCAAGGGATATGGGGAAAAAGGAGGTACAGGGTACTGATTTAGGTTGATCAGTCATGATCACGGTGAATGGCGGTGCTGGCTTAAAGGGCCGCATGGCCCACGCCTGCATATATTTTCTATGTTTCTATGTTTTGAATATCCTCATGAATCTTCTCTGTACCCTTTCCAGCTAGACAACATATTTCCGTTAACATGGTACACAACAGAACACAATACCGTGAATGCAGCCTCACCAATGTCTTATACAACAGCAACATGACCTCCCAACTTCTATACTCAATACTCTAACCGATGTTGCCTATATGCCAAACACCTGATCTACCTGCAACTCCACCCTCAAGGAACCATGCACCTGCACTCCAAGATCCCTCTGCTCCTCAGAGCCATACCATTCACCGAACCCTGAGGCACACCACTAGTCACAGGCCTCCAATCCGAGAAGCAACCTTCCACCATCGCCCTCTGCTTCTTTCCATGAAACTAATTTTCTATCCATTCAGCTATCTCTCCTTGGATCCCACGTGATCTAACCTTCCAGAGCAGCCTACCATGCGGAACCTTGTTGAATGCTTTGCTGAAGTCCAAAAAACAACATCTACAGCTCTGCCCTCATCGACCTTCTTGGTCACGTCTTCAAAAAACTCAATCAAATTTGTGAGACGCGACCTCCCACGTACAAAACCATGTTGACTGCCCTTAATCGGTACGGTAGCGCAGCGGTAGAGTTGCTGCTTTACAGCGAATGCAGCGCCGGAGACTCAGGTTCGATCCTGACTACGGGTGCTGCACTGTAAGGAGTTTGTACGTTCTCCACGTGACCTGCGTGGGTTTTCTCCGAGATCTTCGGTTTCCTCCCACACTCCAAAGACGTACAGGTATGTAGGTTAATTGGCTGGGTAAATGTAAAAATTGTCCCTAGTGGGTGTAGGATAGTGTTAATGTACGGGGATCGCTGGGCGGTACGGACTTGGAGGGCCGAAAAGGCCTGTTTCCGGCTGTATATATATGATATGATATGATGATAATCAGCCCTTGTCCGTCTAAATGCCTGTATAATCTATCCCTCAGAATACTCTCTTTAAACTTTGCAACCACAGATGTTAAGCTCACATAGTTCCCAGCATTTTCCCTGCAGCCCTTCTTGAAAAGAGGCACAACATTTGCCACCCTCCTTTATGAGATGACTCATAAATTTCAACCAGGGCTCCCGCAATTTCTTCTCTAGTTTCCCACAATGCCCTCGGATATATCTGACCAGGCCCTGGGAATCTGTTTACCTACATAAACGATAGTACCTTGAGCATCTCTTCGACCATAACATAGACTGCCTCAAGTTCCTCCATCCTCCTATCTTTCTCCTCGGTAAATACAGGGGCGAAATGCTCATTGAGGACCTTGCCCATCTCCTGCGGCTCCACACAGAATTGTCTACTTTGATTCCCGAGGGGCCCACTTTCTTTCTCTAGTTATCGTTTTCCCCAAAACTAAACTAAACTACTAAACTAAATTAAATTAAACCATCTTGATTTCTCCTGAGATGCCGGATGCTGGAACCGGAGCCAATCTCCACCCAATCTATTTGGTGCAGGTGGTGTCAGCAGCTCTAGGCACGTGGACAACTAGAGGCCCAACAACAGATAAAGTCTCTTCACCTTCTCAGCTACACAACGATGAGTCACAGGTCCTTCGGCCCAACTTGCCCACGCCAATCAACATGCTCCATCTAACCCCGTCCCAATTGCCTGCGTTTACCCCATAATCCCTCTAAACCAGCTCTATCCATGTTCCGATCTAACTGCTTCTTAAACGTTGCCTCAACTACCTCCTTTCATTCCATACACCCACCACCGTTTGCGTGGAAAAATTACCCCTCAGATTCCTACAAGATCTTTCTCACTTCACCTTAAACCTATGTCCTTTGGTTCTCGACCCCCCCTACTCTGGGTAAGGGACTCTGTGCATCGACATATCCATTCCTCTCATGATCTTTTCCACCTCAATAAGGTCACCCCTCATCCTCCTGCGCTCAAAGGAATAGAGACCCAGCCTACTCAACCTCTCCCTGTAGCTCACACCCACAAGGCCTGACAACATCTTTGTAAATCTCCTCTGTACCCTTTCCAGCTTGAAAACATCTTTCCCACAACATGGTGCACAAAACTGAACACAATACTCTAAATGCGGACTCACCGACATATTATACATGAGTGGCAGAGATGGGACCGATAACCGGGGGTATTAAAAATGAGAAAGACAATGCGAGGGAGAACCTCTTCACCCAGGGCCGGTGGGCTGGGGAGGGGAGCGGAGGGAGAACCGCCCGAATGAGCTGCATGGATGGGATGGAAGTGAAGGGCAGGGCCGAATATCCGCAGCGAAGCAGTGCGGGCATCAGGCGCCGGGTCACCCGCAAGGAGCTGCGGCTTCTGAACCGCTCCCGGCTCATGAGGGCAGCGACTGCAGCAGATTGTCGGCTCCGCCGGTGGGACTCGCCAACGGGAACCGGGCACCCGACCGGCCGAGCCCGGCCCCTGCAGCGGGAATGGGACAGCGCAAGTGCCCGATGTCCGGAGCCCGATGTCCAGTGTCCGCCCTTGCCCCGCCGACTCTCGCCCCGTCACTTACCGGCTACGCGGGAGATGGCGGTAAGGAGGAGGCACAATGCGGCGGGGCTGCCCGGAGACATGGCTGCGGCTGCGGCTGCGGCTGCGGCTGCGGCTCCGGCTCCAGCTCGGGCTCCGCGGGCTCAGCCTCGGCTCAAGCTTCTGCAGCGTTGCCGCAGTCCTCGCTCCGCCCGGGAAGGGATGCCGCAGTCGGTGACGTGAGATCTCCACACCCAGGGGTTGGGTCTACGGGAACCGCCCCAACACGCAGGCGCTGCGTCCTCTGATGTTAAACAGTCACCTGCCACAGTGATCCGCAAACTGCAACACTGATCCTCAAACTAACACTGATCCGCAAACTAACACTGATCCGCGGGCCGTGTTGGTGATCAATGATCTACAAAATCAATCACCGATATAACGGTGGGCAGCGCTTTGCAGCAGTGATCTACTCTCAGCTCTGTAATAGTGAACAGCCATGTGCACTAGTGATCAGCTCTGCAATAGTGAACAGCAACCTACACTAGTGATCAGCTCTGTAATAGTGAACAGCCATGTGCACTAATGGTCAGCTCTGCAATAGTGAACAGCCATCTACATTAGTGATCAGCACTGTAATAGTGAACGGCGACTAACACGAGTGGTCAGCTCTGTAATAATAGCAGCCTCACGCGTGGCACCTTATCAAAGGCCTTCGGAAAATCCAAGTAAACAACATCCGCTAAAGAAGGGTCCCCAACCTAAACGTCACCTATCCATGTTCTCCACAGATGCTGCCTGACCCGCAGAGTTACTCCAGCACTTTGTGTCCTTTTGTGTAAACCAGAATCTGCAGTTCTTTGTTTCTGCCTATCCATCGACTCACCTTTGTCTATCCTGCTTGTTACTTCCGCAAACAATGGCAACAGATTTGTCAGGCAAGATCTCCCATTAACAAACCATGCTGACTTCTGCCTATTTTATAATGTGCTTCCAAGTCACCCGAAACCTCATCATTTGATAATGGACTAAAATTGTGCCCACCACTGAAATCAGGTTTAATTTTTTCATTTTCCTCGCTCTGTTAAAGAGTGGAGCCCCCCCCCCCCGTACCTCGCCCCCCCCCCCGTACCTCGCCCCCCCCCTGTACCTCGCCCCCCCCGTACCTCGCCCCCCCTGTACCTCACCCGCCCCCCCCGTACCTCACCCGCCCCCCCTGTACCTCGCCTCCCCATACCTCACCCGCCCCCCCTGTACCTCACCCCCTGTACCTCACCCCCCCTGTACCTCACCCGCCCCCCCACTGTACCTCACCCCCCCTGTACCTCCCCCCATGTACCTCACCCGCCCCCCCTGTACTTCACCCGCCCCCCCTGTACCTCACCCCCCCTGTACCTCCCCCCATGTACCTCACCCGCCCCCCCATGTACCTCACCCCCCCCCTGTACCTCCCCCCCATGTACCTCACCCGCCCCCCCCCATGTACCTCACCCGCCCCCCCATGTACCTCACCCCCCCTGTACCTCCCCCCATGTACCTCACCCGCCCCCCCATGTACCTCACCCGCCCCCTGTACCTCCCCCCCATGTACCTCACCCGCCCCCCCTGTACTTCACCCGCCCCCCCTGTACCTCACCCCCCCTGTACCTCCCCCCATGTACCTCACCCGCCCCCCCATGTACCTCACCCCCCCCTGTACCTCCCCCCATGTACCTCACCCGCCCCCCCATGTACCTCACCCCCCCTGTACCTCCCCCCCATGTACCTCACCCGCCCCCCCCATGTACCTCACCCGCCCCCCCATGTACCTCACCCCCCCTGTACCTCCCCCATGTACCTCACCCGCCCCCCCCATGTACCTCACCCGCCCCCTGTACCTCCCCCCCATGTACCTCACCCGCCCCCCCCATGTACCTCACCCGCCCCCCCCTGTACCTCACCCGCTCCCCCCTGTACCTCGCCCTCCCCTAAACCTCGCCCGCCCTCTAAATACATTCGTGATTTTCCAGTCCTCTGGAACCTCTAATGATTACTATTGACCCCACAATCTCTCCAGCTACATCTTTCTGAACCCTGGGATGTAGCCAATTTGGTGCAGGTGACATCCACTTTCATATTTCAGATTCCCAAGCACCTTGCCCTTAGCAATAGCGACTGCACTTCCTTTTGCCCCCCCCTGTTTTGAGCCCCATATCCGAGGAGGGATGATAGACACAAAGTGCTGGAGTATCGCAGAGGTTTAGGCAGCATCTCTGGAGAGAAGGAATGGGTGACGTTTCTGGGCGAGACCCATCTTCGGAGGATGGATGTACTGGCATTGGAAAAGGCTCACAGGAGATTTACAAGAACGATCTCAGGAATGATTGGGTTAATGTATGATGAGCAATGGATGGCTCTGGGCCTGTACTCAACAGTAATACTAAGAAACATCACCCATTCCTTCTCTCCAAAGATGCTGCCTGCCCCGATGAGTTACCCCAGCTTTTTGTGTCTATCTTCAGTAATATTGACAGGTCCAATTTCAGCTTCTCCTTCTCAAACTGCAGGTTGAATTCTATTACATGACGATCCTTGGTGTTCTTTCACCTTCAGCTCGCTTAGCAAGTGTGGTTCATTGCACAACACTAAAGCAGGAATTGACTTTTCCCTCATCGGCTCGACCGTCATCTCGTAGGCAGCCTACAAATTCTTTCTCTTCGGATCCAGTACCAACCCGATTTCCCAGTCTACCTGCATATTGAAATGTCCCGTGACCTCTGTAACATTGTCTTTCTTACAAGCCTTTTCTACCTCTAATGTAATTTGTACCCTACATCCTGGCTACTATTTAGAGGCCTGTATATATCTCCCATCAGGGGCTCTTTCCATTTGCAGTTTCTTAAATCTACTCACAAGAATTCTACATCTGAATGACATCTCTGAAAGGTCTCCGTCTGCCCCCTTGCCAGCGTAATGATCACACTTAATGACATCCTTCCTATGACTGGACGACCTGACTGCACACAATACTCCAAATGTGGTCCCACCCACGACTTGTACAATTGTAAAATTAATCTGTATCACCGAACATCCAGCTAGTCCGTCAACCATGTTTCTGTCATGATTATATTATCTTGGTTCCATGTGCCTATCTAAGTGTCCCGACCAGAAATGTCACCTATCCATGTTCTCCAGAGATGCTACTTGACCGGTAGAGTTACTCCAGCACTTTGTGTCCTTTCACTTATCTTTGCCCTGAGTTCGTCTGCCCTACCATCACGCCTCTTGCTTTTTAATAACTACAGTTTTGTCTATCACACCTCAATCAATACGTTTTTCTGGATGGTAGGAGTCAGAAGGTGGCAGTGGATGGTTGCTTCTAATACAGGAGGCTTGTGATTAGCAGTGGGCAGCAACAATCAGTGCTGGGTCTATGTTTGATTTTTTTATTAATGATTTGGAAGAGAATGCAGGTGACATGATTTGTAGGTTTGCAGATGACAACAAGATTGGTGGTTTAGTGGCAGTGACAATGTTGTCTGAGCAACATTGTCTGAGCAATGTTGTCTGAGATCAACTGGGAAATGGGCAAAGGAACGGCAGATGGAATTTGGAACTCAGTGGCGCTCAAATTGTGGAGGCACGGTGGAGACGGAGTGCAAGAAAGTGGGCCTCCACCTCAATGCCACGAAGATGGAGTACATGGCGTTCAACGGCGGTGACCATGAGCCTCTTAAGCCCAGTGGCGATGCAACGCTCAAGAAAGTGGAGGACTTCAAATACCTGGGGGCGAGGACGCAGAGCTCGGAGAATGACATCAAGGTCTGGAAAGCAAAGATGTTTAAAGGAGATGTGTGGGGCACAAGGGATGGCGAGTGTCTGGAACTGGCTGGTGTGGAGGCTGATGGAGGATGATGGATGGTGTGGAGGCTGATATGATAGTGACGTTTGAGAGTTTTGGATAGGTACCTAGCAATGCCGGGATTGCAGGGATATGGATCATGTGCAGGCGGATAAACGTTGGTCTTGGCATCATGTTTAGCACAGACAATGTGAGCCAAAGGGCCTGTTCTTGTGTTGTGCTGTGCTGTGCTGTGCTGTGCTATATTGTACTGTACTGTGCTGTACTGTACTGTACTGTACTGTGCTGTGCTGTGCTGTGCTGTACTGTACTGTACTGTACTATACTGTACTGTGCTGTGCTGTACTATACTGTACTATACTGTGCTGTGCTGTGCTGTGCTGTGCTGTACTATACTGTACTATACTGTGCTGTGCTGTACTATACTGTACTATACTATACTGTGCTGTGCTGTGCTGTGCTGTGCTGTACTATACTGTACTATACTATACTGTGCTGTGCTGTGCTGTGCTGTACTATACTGTACTATACTGTACTGTGCTGTACTGTACTGTACTGTACTGTACTGTACTGTGCTGTGCTGTGCTATATTGTACTGTACTGTGCTGTACTGTACTGTACTGTGCTGTGCTGTGCTGTGCTGTACTATACTATACTGTGCTGTGCTGTACTGTACTGTACTGTGCTGTGCTGTGCTGTACTGTACTATACTGTGCTGTGCTGTGCTGTACTATACTATACTGTGCTGTGCTGTACTGTACTATGCTGTGCTGTGCTGTGCTGTACTATACTATACTGTGCTGTGCTGTACTGTACTGTACTGTACTGTGCTGTGCTGTACTGTACTATACTGTGCTGTGCTGTGCTGTGCTGTACTATACTATACTGTGCTGTGCTGTACTGTACTATGCTGTACTGTGCTGTGCTGTACTATACTGTACTGTGCTGTGCTGTACTGTACTGTACTGTGCTGTGCTGTGCTGTACTGTACTGTACTGTACTGTGCTGTGCTGTACTATACTGTACTGTGCTGTGCTGTACTGTACTGTACTGTGCTGTGCTGTACTATACTGTACTATACTGTGCTATACTGTGCTGTACTGTGCTGTGCTATATTGTACTGTACTATGCTGTACTGTGCTGTGCTGTACTGTACTGTACTATACTGTGCTATACTGTGCTATACTGTGCTGTACTGTACTGTGCTATACTGTGCTATACTGTGCTGTACTGTACTGTACTGTACTGTACTGTGCTATACTGTGCTGTACTGTACTGTACTGTACTGTGCTGTACTATACTGTACTGTACTATACTGTGCTGTACTGTACTGTGCTATACTGTGCTATACTGTGCTATACTGTGCTGTACTGTACTGTACTGTACTGTACTGTACTGTGCTATACTGTGCTATACTGTACTGTACTGTACTGTGCTATACTGTGCTATACTGTGCTGTACTGTACTGTACTGTGCTGTACTATACTGTACTGTACTATACTGTGCTGTACTGTACTGTGCTGTGCTGTGCTGTACTGTACTGTACTATACTGTGCTGTACTGTACTGTACTGTACTATACTGTGCTGTGCTGTGCTGTACTGTACTGTACTGTACTGTGCTATACTGCTGTACTGTACTGTACTGTACTATACTGTGCTGTGCTGTACTGTGCTGTACTGTACTATACTGTGCTGTACTGTGCTGTACTGTACTGTACTGTACTGTACTGTGCTGTACTGTACTGTACTGTACTGTGCTATACTGCTGTACTGTGCTGTACTGTACTGTACTGTACTATACTGTGCTGTGCTGTACTGTGCTGTACTGTACTGTACTATACTGTGCTGTGCTGTACTGTGCTGTACTGTGCTGTGCTGTACTGTACTGTACTGTGCTGTGCTGTGCTGTGCTGTGCTGTACTGTACTATACTGTGCTATACTGCTGTACTGTGCTGTGCTGTACTGTACTGTGCTGTACTGTACTGTACTGTACTGTACTATACTGTGCTGTACTGTGCTGTACTGTGCTGTACTGTACTGTACTGTACTATACTGTGCTGTGCTGTACTGTGGTGTACTGTACTGTACTGTGCTGTGCTGTACTGTACTATACTGTGCTGTGCTGTACTGTACTATACTGTGCTGTGCTGTACTGTGGTGTACTGTACTGTACTGTACTGTACTATACTGTGCTGTGCTGTACTGTGCTGTACTGTGCTGTGCTGTACTGTACTATACTGTGCTGTGCTGTACTGTGCTGTACTGTGCTGTACTGTGCTGTACTGTACTGTACTATACTGTGCTATACTGCTGTACTGTACTGTGCTGTACTGTACTGTACTGTACTGTACTATACTGTGCTGTGCTGTACTGTGCTCTACTGTGCTGTGCTGTACTGTACTATACTGTGCTATACTGCTGTACTGTACTGTGCTGTACTGTACTGTACTGTACTGTGCTGTGCTGTGCTGTACTGTGCTATACTGCTGTACTGTACTGTGCTGTACTGTACTGTACTGTACTGTGCTGTGCTGTACTGTACTATGCTGTACTGTACTGTGCTGTACTGTACTATACTGTGCTATACTGCTGTACTGTACTGTGCTGTGCTATACTGCTGTACTGTACTGTGCTGTACTGTACTATACTGTGCTATACTGTTGTACTGTACTGTACTGTACTGTGCTGTGGTGTACTGTACTGTACTATACTGTGCTGTACTATACTGTGCTGTACTGTACTGTGCTGTGCTGTACTGTACTGTACTGTACTGTGCTGTGGTGTACTGTACTGTACTATACTGTGCTGTACTATACTGTGCTATACTGTGCTATACTGTGCTATACTGTGCTGTGGTGTACTGTACCATGCTGTACTGTACTGTACTATACTGTGCTATACTGTGCTGTACTGTGCTGTACTGTGCTATGCTGTGCTATACTGTGCTGTACTGTGCTGGACTGTGCTGTACTGTGCTGTGCTGTGCTGTATTCTATGTTCAGACAAGTGAGAAGTGATGTATTTTAGGGAGTTAAATGAGGCCAGAACATACACGGTAATTGGCAGGATTTGCTAGTGTTTTGTTAAACAGCGAGAAACAGCGAGATTCCTGAAGTGACCATATAGCTCGACCAAGCGGTGAAGAAGGCATTTGGCCTATGTGCTTTCATTGGTAGAGGCATTAAGTACAGGAAATGGGATGCCATGCTGCAGTCGTATAAAGCTTCGGCTGGGCAGTGCTTGGAGCATTGTGTGAAGCTCCGGTCACCACAACAAAAGGAAGGATGTGATGAAGCCAGAGATACTGCAGAAAAAAATCACAAGGATATTGTGTGGATCGCAGGGTTTGAGTTACAAGGAGTTGGAAGCTCAGCCTGGGGTGCTGGACCCGGCTCTGTCACAGTGGGGAAGATAGAAGTCAGACAGATCCATTGTGTTAGTTAGACCAATATTCGTTAGTTAGGGGCACAGACTAGGACATTCTCTGGCAGCAAGCGAGACTCCAGGATGGTGAACGGAAAATGCTGGAGTAACTCAGTGGGTCAGGCAGCATCTGTGGAGAACATGGATAGGTGACGTTTCACAGAGTGCTGGAGTAACTCAGCGGGCCAGGCAGCATCTCTGGAGAACATGGATAGGTGACGTTTCACAGAGTGCTGGAGTAACTCAGCGGGCCAGGCAGCATCTCTGGAGAACATGGATAGGTGACGTTTCACAGAGTGATGGAGTCCAGGATGTCTCAGAGCAGCAGCGCGACATCCTCAAGGGGGCGGCGTGAGCAGCTGGTGTCGTTGTGCATGTTGGCACAAAGGGTGGAGGTCCTGCGGAGTGAATATAGAGAGTTAGGCAAAAGATTAAAAAGCAAAACCGCAAGGGTAGTGTTCTCTGGATTATTCCTGGTGCCACGTGCTAGTGAGGGATGGAACAGAATGACAGGACAGATGAATGTGTGACTGGGGCGTTGGTTTAGGGGGCTGGGTTTCAGATTTTCTGACTATTGTGATGTTCTGGGTCAGAGGTGACCTGTACAAGAGGGACGGGTTGCATCTGAACTAGTGAGGTTCGCTGGTGCCACATGGAAGGGTTTAAACAAGAGAGGCAGGGAGGTGGGAACCAGAGATGTAGGTCAGAAATTGGAAGTGATTAAGTTTTTGAGGTGATGATGAAGGTGATCGATGTGGCCCTGGTGGGTGTAGTAAAGCATTTGATAAAGTCCCCCATGGTGGGCTGATCCACAAGATTACGGTGCACGAGATTAACAGTGACTTGGCTAGACTGATAGAAGACAGAGGGTTATGGTGGAAGGACAACATTCATTCTAGAGGTCTGTGACCAGTGGAGTTTCGTAGGGATCTCTGCTGTTAGTGATGTTTATAAATGACTTAGATGTGAACGTAGATAGGTCGGTTAGTAAGTTTGCAAACGACACAAATATTCCTAGGGTTGTGGACTGTGAGGAAGGCTGTTAGAGTGGGATATTGATCTGTTGCAGAAATGGGCAGAGAAGAGACAGAAGACGTTTAATCCAAGCAAGTGTGGGGTGTTGCACATTGGGAGGTCAAGTGTACAATTAATGGCATGACCCTTAACAGCATTGATGTACGGAGACATCTTTGGGTCCCTGAAAGTGGCAATACAAGTAAATAAAGTAGTAAAAAAGGCGGATGGTATGCTTGCTTTCATAGGTCGGGGCATTGTGTGCAAGAGTCAGGAAGTCATGATGCTGCTTCATAGGGCTTTACAATACAATACAATATATCTTTATTGTCATTGTACAGGGGTACAACGAGATTGGGAATGCACGCCCATACGATGCAATGAATTGATTAGCTAGTCAGTATTAATTTAAACAACCCAATGAAACAAATTGTAACAGTTTTAAAACAGAATAGAAACATAGAAACATAGAAAATAGATGCAGGAGTAGGCCATTCGGCCCTTCGAGCCTGCACCGCCATTCAATATGATCATGGCTGAGCATCCAACTCAGCATCCCGTACCTGCCTTCTCTCCATACCCCCTGACCCCTTTAGCCACAAGGGCCACATCTAACTCCCTCTTAAATATAGCCAATGAACTGGCCTCAACTACCTTCTGTGACAGAGAATTCCACAGATTCACCACTCTCTGTGTGAATAAAAATTCTCATCTCGGTCCTAAAAGACTTCCCCCTTATCCTTAAACTGTGACCCCTTGTTCTGGACTTCCCCAACATCGGGAACAATCTTCCTGCATCTAGCCTGTCCAACCCCTTAAGAATTTAGTAAGTTTCTATAAGATCCCCCCTCAATCTTCTAAATTCCAGCGAGTACAAGCCGAGTCTATCCAGTCTTTCTTCATATGAAAGTCCTGCCATCCCAGGAATCAATCTGGTGAACCTTCTCTGTACTCCCTCTATGGCAAGAATGTATTTTCTCAGATTAGGAGACCAAAACTGTACGCAATACTCCAGGTGTGGTTTCACCAATGCCCTGTACAACTGCAGCAGAACCTCCCTGCTCCTATACTCAAATCCCTCGCTATGAATGCCAACATACCATTCGCTTTCTTCACTGCCTGCTGCACCTGCATGCCTACTTTCAATGACTGGTGTACCACGACACCCAGGTCTCGTTGCATCTCCCCTTCTTCTAATCGGCCACCATTCAGGTTATAGTCTGCTTTCCTGTTCTTGCCACCAAAGTGGATAACCTCACATTTATCCACATTATACTGCATCTGGCATGCATTTGCCCACTCACCTAACCTATCCAAGTCACGTTGCAGCCTCCTAGCATCCTCCTCACAGCTAACACTGCCCCCCAGCTTCATGTCATCCGCAAACTTAGAGATGTTGCATTCAATTCCCTCGTCCAAATCATTAATATTCACTAGTCACTGCCAGCCATTCTGAAAATGACCTGTTTATTCCTACTCTTTGCTTCCTGTCTGCCAGCCAGGTCTCTATCCACATCAATACTGAACCCACAATACCGTGTGCTTTAAGTTTGCATACTAATCTCTTATGTGGGACCTTGTCGAAAGCCTTCTGGAAGTCCAGATATAACACATCCACTGGGTCTCCCTTATCCACTCTACTAGTTACATCCTCGAAAAATTCTATAAGATTCGTCAGACATGATTTACCTTTCATAAATCCATGCTGACTTTGTCCAATGATTTCGCCACTTTCCAAATGTGCTGCTATCCCATCTTTAATAACTGACTCTAGCATTTTCCCACTACCGATGTTAGACTAACTGGTCTGTAATTCCCCGTTTTCTCTCTCCCTCCCTTTTTGAAAAGTGGGGTTACATTAGCTACCCTCCAATCCTCAGGAACTACTCCAGAATCCAAAGAGTTTTGAAAAATTATCACTAATGCATCCACTATTCTGGGGCTACTTCCTTAAGCACTCTGGGATACAGCCTATCTGGCCCTGGGGATTTATCGGCCTTTAATCCATTCAATTTACCTAACACCACTTCCCGACTTACCTGGATTCCCCTCAGTTCCTCCATCTCATTTGACCCCCGGTCCCCTGCTATTTCTGGCAGTTTATTTATGTCTTCCTTAGTGAAGACAGAACCAAAGTAGTTATTCAATTGGTCTGCCATGTCCTTGTTCCCTATGATCAATTCACCTGTTTCCGACTGCAAGGGACCTACATTTGTCTTAACTAGTCTTTTTCTCTTCACATATCTATAAAAGCTTTTGCAGTCAGTTTTTATGTTCCCTGCCAGTTTTCTTTCATAATCTATTTTCTCTTTCCTAATTAAACCCTTTGTCCTCCTCTGATGGACTCTGAATTTCTCCCAGTCCTCTGGTATGCTGCTTTTTCTTGCTAATTTGTATGCTTCATCTTTTGTTTTGATATTATCCCTAATCTCCCTTGTTAGCCACGGATGCACTACCTTCCCTGATTTATTCTTTTGCCAAACTGGGATGAACAATTGTTGTAGTTCATCCATGCGGTCTTTAAATGCCTTCCATTGCATATCCACCGTCAACCCTTTAAGAATCAATTGCCAGTCTATCTTGACCAATTCACGTCTCATGCCCTCAAAGTTACCTTTCTTTAAGTTCAGAACCGTTGTTTCTGAATTAACTACGTCACTCTCCATCCTAATGAAGAACTCAACCATATTATGGTCACTCTTGCCCAAGGGGCCACGCACATCAAGACTGCTAACTAACCCTTCCTCATTACTCAATACCCAGTCTAGAATAGCCTGCTCTCTCGTTGGTTCCTCTACATGTTGGTTTAGAAAACTATCCCGTATACATTCCAAGAAATCCTCTTCCTCAGCACCCCTGCCAGTTTGATTCACCCAATCTATATGTAGATTGAAGTCACCCATTATAACTATTTTACCTTTGTTGCACGTATTTCTAATTTCCTGTTTGATGCCATCCCCAACTCTACTACTGCTGTTAGGTGGCCTGTACACAACTCCCACTAGTGTTTTCTGCCTCTTAGTGTTTCGCAGCTCTACCCATATCGATTCCACATCCTCCAAGCTAATGTCCTTCCTTTCTATTGCGTTAATCTCCTCTCTAACCAGCAACGCTACCCCACCTCCTTTTCCTTTCTGTCTATCCTTCCTGAATATTGAATATCCCTGGATGTTCAGCTCCCAGCCTTGGTCACCCTGGAGCCATGTCTCCATAATCCCAACTATATCATATTCATTAATAACTATCTGCACATTCAACTCATCCACCTTCTTCCGAATGCTCCTTGCATTGAGACACAAAGCCTACAGGCTTGTTTTTACAACTCTCTTACCCCTTATACAATTATGTTGAAAAGTGGCCCTTTTTGATTTTTGCCCTGGATTTGTCTGCCTGCCATTTTTTCTTTTCACCTTGCTACCTATTGCCTCTACTTATCTACCCTCATTTTACACCCCTCTGTCTCTCTGCTCATGCTCCCATCCCCCTGCCACATTAGTTTAATTCCTCCCCGACAGCACTAGCAAACACTCCCCCAAGGACATTGGTTCCATTCCAGCTCAGGTACAGACCGTCCTGTTTGTACTGGTCCCACCTCCCCCAGAACTGGTTCCAATGTCCTAGACATTTGAATCCCTCCCCCTTGCACCATTTTTCAAGCCACGTATTGATCTGAAATATCCTCCTATTTCTAATCTGACTAGCACGTGGCACTGGTAGTAATCCAGAGATTATTACCTTTGAGGTCCTACTTTTAAGTTTATCTTCTAGCTCCCTAAATTCACCTTGTAGGACCTCATCCCGTTTTCTACCTATATCATTGGTGCTAATGTGCACCACGACAACTGGCTGTTCACCCTCCCCCTCCAGAATGTTCTGCAGCTGCTCAGAGACATCCCTGACCCTTGCACCAGGGAGGCAACATACCATCCTGGAGTCTCGTTTGCGGCCGCAGAAACGCCTATCTATTCCCCTTACAATTATAATAATAATAATAATAAGCATTTATTTTATATAGCGCCTTATCGGGTGCTCAAAGCGCTTTACAAAAACAATCAACATAAAAACAAACAGACAAACTATCCTAACGGAAAAGCGGCGAATAAACAACGCCAGCGTCCTCTCACGTCAGGGTCCGGCAGTAGACAACAAAAAGCACAGGACACACAGATACAATTTTTACACAAACAGCCATCACAGTGATTGCTCCAGGCATACCCTCACTGTGATGGAAGGCAAAGAAAAGTCTTATCTCCTCCTCATTCTTCTCCCGTGGTGCCACGAGGTGATCGAGGCTCCCAACTTTTTGAAGCCCCCACCGGGCGATGAAAAGTCCCAGGGCCGAGCCGAGCAGGCCGATGAAAGTCCTGAGCCCCCACTGGGCGATGGAAAGTCCCAGGGCCGAGCCGAGCCGAGCAGGCCGATGAAAGTCCTGAGCCCCCACCGGGCGATGGAAAGTGCTGCGGCCGAGCCACGCAGGGTGATGAAGGGCCTGCGAGCGGGTCGATCGTACCTCGCGCTTCGGGGCGGTCGAAGCTGCGGCCGCCAGCCAGGGACCTGCGAGCTCCCGATGTTGCGGTCTGCAGGGCCCACGGCCGAAGCCTCCGAGATGCTAAGTCCAGGCCCTGCGACCGGAGTCTTCAAGGTCGATCCCAGCTGGAGGCCGCCGACTCCACGATTGAATCCTCTATTACTATAGCCCTCCCACTGCAGAGCCACCCACGGTGCCATGAACTTGGCTGCTGCTGCCTTCCCCTGATGAGCCATCTCCCCCAACAGTATCCAAAATTATATATTTGTTTAGGAGGGAGATGACCGCAAGGGTCTCCTGCACTACCTGCCTGAATAAAGTGCAAGTAGATCTGTGCCGGTTCACTGTGTGATGTGACCATCCGGCTCAGCAGGACCGGTTCATGGCAGCTATGGCCCTGGGGATGAAGCTGTTCCTGAGTCTGGAGGTGCGGGCGTAGAAGGCCTTGTATCGTCTGCCCGATGGTAGAAGTTCGAACAGACTGTTGCAGGGGTGTGAAGATTCTTTGTGGATGCTGGTGGCTTTTCTGAGTTAAGCCACTTTTGGAGCATTGCATGCAGGTTATGCCTTTACTGGAAGGATGTGGAGGCGTTGGAAAGGGTGCAGAGGAGGTTTACCAGAATAATGTTTGGATTACAGGGTATTAGCTACAGGGAGAGGTCGGACAGACTTGGATTGTTCTCTTTGGAAAGCCAGAGGTTGCTGGGAGATCTGATAGAAATATATTTATTTATAGGATGTATAGATCTCGTAGTTCGTCAGAACCTTTTTCCCTCGATAGAAAAATCAAATACCGGGGGAGCAAAACTTTAAGGTGAGAGGAGCAAAGTTTAAAAGTGATATGCCGTGTTTCTTTACACTGAAGGTGCCTGAGTACAGTACAAGAACAGGCCTTTCGGCCCACAACGTCTGTGCTGAACATGATGCCTCGATCTTCACTTATCTGCAGAACATACTGCTACGGTGGTGGTGGAAACAGATAGAGAGTGGTGTTTAAGAGACTTTTCGATAGACACATGGATATGTAGAGAATGGAGGGATATGGTTTATGTGCAGGCAGATAAGTGAAGGTCTAGGCATCATGTTCAGCCAGACGTTGTGGGCCGAAGGGCCTGTTCTTGAGCTGTACTGATGGACTGTTTTCCTGGAGTGAGAGGCTGAGTGGTGACGTGATAATGTTTATAAAATGAGAATTGATAGGGTAGATAATCACAGTCTTTTTTCTGGTTCCAAGCCAGAAGTCATACACCCCAAGATATTTCCCTATCGAGGCCCTGCCTTGTGGAGAGGATACATTTTATGGGCTCTCTGGATCACTCCTGCTTCTGCCTTCTTTCCTCATGATTGCTTTCAGAGCATTGTAAAGGGATCCTGAGGTGCAACTTTTCCACACAGTGTGTGGTGTGTTTATGGAACAATATCTTTCACACAGAGGACGGTGGGAAAGAGAACAAACCGCTAGAGGAGATAGGTGAAGCAGGTGCTACAACAACATTTAGAGGTCATTTGCACAGGTTTTTGGCAAGGAAAGGTTTGGATGGATGGGGCCAAATGCAGGCAATGGACTAGCTCAGCAAGCCACCACAGTTGGGCCGAAGGTCTTGTTTCTGTGCTGTCTAATTATGTGATCCAGTGATTGGTCAGTATTACATACCAGTGATCACAGCCATCACCAATTCTTTCTCACTGTTATAGGTTGCTGATCAATGTTATTGATTATTGGTCACCTTTCTCACTGTCCAGCACACACCACTTTTGGTGTCATCTGCAAACTTATGAATCCGCCACTTAAACTCTCATTGAATGATGTTGTTGTTCATCCTTCGGGTTGGAAGATGACCATGACTTCACTTTCAGTTGGAGGATTGGTGACTGTGGGACCGGAAGTGGCTGGTGAGGCCAATCCGGGCCCGGAAGGCACGCCCACACGTAGGACACAAGTGGATGAGTGCTGCAGTGGAAGTGGAGGTAGCCCGGGCCTTGCGCGCGGTGCGTTTCCTCTGGGCCTCTGCAGTGCATCTGTTCTCAGCTGCACGGGCTCCTGTGGTGAGCTTGCTACGCCAGGTTGGACGGTCCAGAGCAAGAGACTCCCAAGTGCTGAGGTTGATGTCCAAGTCTTTGAGGGACACTTTGAGGCAGTCCTTAAACCGTTTCTTCTGTCCTCCTACTGAGCCCTTGCCCTGACACAGTTCTCCATACAGAAGCTGTTTTAGCAGTCGCCTCTTGGGCATTCTGACGACATGGCCTGCCCATCTGGCTTGGGCTTTCCATAGGAGGGTGTGGACGCTGGGGATTCCGGCCCGTTCCAAGACCTCTGTGTCGGGAATTTTGTCCTGCCATCTGATGTGAAGGAGTCTACGTAGGCAGCTCAAGTGAAAGTGGTTGAGCTCTTTGGCATGTCTGCTGTAGACAGTCCAGATCACACACGCATAGAGAAGAGTGGTGAGTACCACTGCACGGTAGACCTTCAGCTTACACTCTCATTGAATGATGAATACAGATGATGAGCAACAATGGATCCAACACCAATCCCTGTGGTACACGACCGCCAATCTGAACACAACCCTTTGCCACTGACCACTCACTCCTTCCAACAAACACATTTTGCATCAAATTTGTTCACTGATGCTGATCCCGCGATTTCTGGCATTCTGGACTAACTGACCACGTGGGACTTTGTCAAAGGCCTTGTTGAAGTTCACAGAGATAACATGCACCACCCTGCCCTGTCAATCTTCTGTCAACTCCTCAAAAGCCCCAAGCTAGTTCTGAGTTGATTCCCCGCACACTCACAGTGCGACAGTCACCAATCAGGCCTTGCCTTTACAAATGTCGCCGGCCCTGTCTCGGACAATCCCTGCCTGTAGACCCAGCTCATTGTTGATGCTCCTTAAATCAAGGCTCAATATTAACCACTCTCCAGTCTTCTGGTCCCTCCCCATGGCTAACAAAGTTACAGAAATGTCTGCCAAGACCCCAGCAGTTTTCGATTTTCAACAACGGTCCACACACACTCCGTCACATCTGAGGATTCAGCCACCTTTATGACCGCCAGGACTGCCAATACTTCCACATATTGTCAACATTGACAGCACCGCTCTTCCTGAGATTCCATGTCCTCCATACACACGGCACTGCCCCTATCTCGCCTCTCCCACCTCTCTGATTCCTGCCCCCCTCCCCTATCTGACCCTACATGCCCCTCCCCTACCTGCTCCCCACCCTACCTGCCCCCTCCTTTACCTGCTCCCCTCCCCAACCGTCCCCCTCCCCTACCTGCCCCCCTACCCTACCTCTCCCCTCCCCTACCTGCCCCCCTCCCCTATCTGCCTCCCCTCCCCTACCTGCCTCCCCTCCCCTACCTGCCTCCCCTCCCCACCTGCTCCCCTCCTACCTGCCCCCTCCCCTACCTGCCCCTTCCCCTACCTGCCTCCCCTCCCCTACCTGCCCCCTCCCCTCCCCTACCCTACCTGCCCTCTCCCCTCCCCTACCCTCGGAAGGCAGTGGAGGCCAATTCTCTGGATGCTTTCAAGAGAGTTCAATAAAGCTCTTAATGATGGCGGAGTCAGGGGGTATGGGGAGAAGGCAGGAACGGGGTACTGATTGTGGATGATCAGCCATGATCACAGTGAATGGCGGTGCTGGCTCAATGGCCCGATTGGCCTCCTCCTGCACCTATTGTCTATTGTTTGTGGAGGGTGTGAGCTATAGGGAAAGGTTGAGTAGACTGAATCTCTGTTCCTTGGAGCGCAGGAGGGTGAAGGGTGATCTTATAGTGGTGTACAGAATCATGAGAGGAATAGATCGGGTAGATGTACAGAAGATCTTGTCCAGAGTAGGGGAATCGAGGACCAGAGGCCGTAGGTTCAAGAAGGGGAAAATATTTAATAGGAATCTGAGGGGTAACTTTTCCACACAGAGGGTGGTGGGTGTATGGAATGAGCTGCCAGAGGAGGTAGTTGAGGCTGGGACTATCCCACCGTTTAAGAAACAGTTAGACGGGTACATGGATAGGACAGGTTTGGAGGCATATGGACCAAGCGCTGGCAAGTAGGACGAGTAACTGCGACATGTTGGCTGGTGTGGGCAGGTTGGGCCGAAGGGCCTGTTTCCACACCGTATCACTCTGATTTGGCAAGAACCCGTTCTCCCGCCCACGCTCTGAGTTCCACCGTTACCTCCCTCACCCTTTGCCAGGTTGTGGCTGCTCGGCGATTAACCCATTGATCATCGCCGTTGGACACTGCCTGCTGCCGCTGTGGGTGAGGCATCGACAAACTCTTCTCTCTGCAGACTGATTGTTATCACCATGTTTGTGCAGCGCAGTAAAGGTTATCATCTCCATCTGTCAGAGTTTGTGGAAGATGTGTACTGAGGTCAGGTCTGTCTGAAAAAGCACCTGTTCTCTAGACACAAGAAGGTACAGATTCTAATCATGCAAACCGCACATTGCCGCTGAAGTTAGCAGCTGAACCGAGTGGGTTAAAGAGAACTGAGCTACCATCAGCCAAACACCTCACACCTTCTCCAAGCCAACAATGGACCATTGTGGGCTCCAGCTTTCCTTCATCATCTTTGCTGGCTTTGATGGGGGGTGGGATGGGGAGCTGCGGGGATGTTCAGTGCGATGGGTCGACAACGGCGGCTCTCCCACCGTCGGCCCTCGGGGGGCCAGAGCATGTTGCTGCCCGATGCTGCTGGACTCTGGGCGGCGAGGGGAAGGCGCTAGGCCTCGGCCTCCACCAACGCCTGGCCTCACGGCCGCTGCTGCCTTCCCCCCTGGCCCAACCTCACGGTTATCCGGTCACGTCCAGGCACAGGCCCTGGCTCCAGCAGCTTGCCCCGGCACCAGGCCTGGCTCTCCCGCCGCTACGGAACCGGCAAACCCGCCCGCAAGAGACAAGCGCCTCATAGAGGTCCAGCCCGAAGATGGTGACGTTTCGGGTCGAGACATATGCTGGTTTAAATGGAAGGAAGGCACAGGAATCTGAGGGGTAACTGTTTCACACAAAGGGTGGTGGGTGTATGGAACAAGCTGCCCGAGGAGGTAGTTGAGGCTGGGACTATCCCAACATCTAAGAAACAGACAGGTACATGGATAGGACAGGTTTGGAGGGATATGGACCAAGCGCAGGCAGGTGGGGCTAGTGTAGCTGAGACAAGTTGGCCGGTGTGGGCAAGTTGGGCAGATGTTTCCATGCTGTATCACTCTGTGACTATTGATGTTGGCCGCTGTGTCCACAAGCAGGTTACCAGGAGACCTCTGTATTCCGCACTCACGTCTGCACTCAGATTCAGATGTTTCAACGCGCAGCATCAGAAGATGCAGAGGATTGAGTCCCAGCCTCCTCAACCTCTCTGTGTAGCTCAGACCTTCTGGCAACATCCTTGTAAATCTTCTCCCTATCCTTTCCTTAAATCAGCCCTGTGTCCCACTGCCTCTGGGTCATGTGTGGCCAAGGCCTGACACATGTGTTGGAAATGTTGGGGTGGGCAGCACCGGTCACTGAAATCGCTGCCCACACTGGTAATCCCGCAGTTATATTCACAACAGTCCCAGTGTGAACAGTTGGATTCACAAGAGTCCCAGTGTTGAACGGTGAGTGTGCAGGTGGAGTGTCTCAGTGAGATCGGCGGTAGGTGTGTGCAGGGGGTGAGTGTGCAGTATGAGTGTGCAGAGTGCAGGGTGGGTGTGCAGGGTGTGTGTGCAGTGTGAGTGTGCAGTGTGAGTGTGCAGTGTGAGTGTGAGTGTGCAGTGTGAGTGTGCAGGGTGAGTGTGCAGAGTGCAGTGTGAGTGTGCAGTGCGAGTGTGCAGTGCGAGTGTGCAGTGCGGGTGTGCAGTGCGAGTGTGCAGGGGGAGTGTGCAGGGGGAGAGTGCAGTGCGAGTGTGCAGTGCGAGTGTGCAGTGCGGGTGTGCAGTGTGAGAGTGCAGTGTGAGTGTGCAGTGCGAGTGTGCAGTGTGAGTGTGCAGGGTGGATGTGCAGGGTGAGTGTGCAGAGTGCAGTGTGAGTGTGCAGTGCGAGTGTGCAGTGTGAGTGTGCAGTGCGAGTGTGCAGTGTGAGTGTGCAGGGTGGATGTGCAGGGTGAGTGTGCAGTGCGAGTGTGCAGTGCGAGTGTGCAGTGCGGGTGTGCAGTGTGAGTGTGCAGAGTGCAGTGTGAGTGTGCAGTGCGAGTGTGCAGTGCGAGTGTGCAGTGCGAGTGTGCAGTGCGGGTGTGCAGTGCGGGTGTGCAGTGTGAGTGTGCAGGGGGAGTGTGCAGGGGGAGAGTACCAGTGAGCGCGGCGGTGGGTGTGTCTGGCCGCCGGAGTGGGAAGTTCAGGCGTAATTCAACATAACCCGCACTCTTTGCGGAGTGAGAACAGACTGCGGCTGACACACTCTGACTGCGGATCAGTAACCGGGGAGAGAGCGCGGGGACACCGGGAGTTGTGCGGATGGGAGACGGAGCCGGAGCGGGTGCGGGCGGGGACGACATCTGGGTGAGTAACCGGTGCTTGCGACCGATTCAGGGCGCTGCGGGGCGGGGTGGGGAAGAGAGGGATAGCGGGGTGGGGGAGAGAGGGCCAGAGGATGGAGCAGAGGGGTGGGGGAGAGAGGGCCAGATGGGGTGGGGGAGAGAGGGACAGATGGGTGGGGGAGAGAGGGGGAGAGGGGGTGGGGAGAGGAGAGGAGAGCGAGAGAGAAGTGGGGGAGTGGGAGGTAGTGAAGAGAATGTCAGACGTAGCCACGGACACAGGCCATTCTGCACATCTGGCCCATGCTGACCCAAATGCCCATCTAAACTAGTCCCACTTTCGCCAGTTTTGCCCATATTTCCCAAACCTTTCCTATTCATGTACTTATCCAAGTCTTTTAAATGTTGTTATAGTCCCTGCCTCATCGACCTCCTCCGGCAGCTCGTTCCATACACCCAACACCATTATAATGAAAAGGTTGCTCCTCAGGATGTTATTAAATCTTTCACCCTCTCACCTTAAACGCATGTTCTCTACTTCTTGACTCCCCAACTCTGGGTAAAAGACTGCGAATCCCCCCAATCACTGTTGTCCACCTCCATGGGATCGTCTCCTCGTCTTTTGCACTCCAATTAATAAAGTCCCGGCTCTACACTAAAAACCCTGCCCGCGTATCGCCTTTAAATGTTGCTTCTCGCCTTAATGTTCTGCCCTCAACACCTTGAACAATCTGTTGTGTCACTTGTGAACAGAGACAATGCCAACATTTCTGTCAGGGTCGCTTTCCGCAATGTCCTCGGGCAGATTAGCCTCTTTAATAATGTGAATTTGTTCCACTCGTCACTGTTAATTTCCTTTAATCCCTCTGCTAATCCCTGTTGGTCTCTGTTGGTCTCTGTTGGCCGCTGATGGTGCGTATGTGTCAGTAGTGATCTCTGCTGGTGCCTGTTGGTCTCTGCGTGTTAGTGATGATCTCTGCTAGTTTCTCTGCAGCAATGCTAGTGCCTGTTGGTCGCTGTTGGTGCGTTTGTGTCAGTGGTGTTCCCTGCTGGTCCCTGCTGGTCTCTGTGGAACAGTGCTGGTCCCTGCTGGTCTCTGTGGGACAGTGCTGGTCCCTGCTGGTCTCTGCGGGATAGTGCGGGTCCCTGCTGGTCTCTGAAACAGTGTTGGTCCCTGCCGGTCTCTGTGGGACAGTGCTAGACCCTGCTGGTCTCTGTGGGACAGTGCTGGTTCCTGCTGGTCTCTGTGGGATAGTGCGGGTCCCTGCTGGTCCCTGCGGGATCTGGGTCCCTGCTGGTCTCTGTGGGACAGTGCTAGTCCCTGCTGGTCTCTGTGGGACAGTGCCGAGTCCGCTGAGCTGCAGCTGATGTTGGTGGGCTGTGATTTTGCAGATGTCTCCGACAGTCGAGGAGTTCAGCACCTACACGCAGGACTACTCCGACTTCCCGCTGCTGTGCGACAAGGGCGATGTGCAGATTGTGGTCAGTTTGCTGAAGCCGTGCGTCTACTTGCTGGTCTTCACCCTGGGGGTGCTGGGGAACGGGCTAGTAGTGGCCACCTACGCGCAACACCAGCGGTTGTTGGTCACTGACGTCTACCTGCTCAACCTGTCCGTGGCCGACCTGCTGTTTCTGTTCACGTTGCCATTCCTTGCCGCCGCCTCCCAGCACGGCTGGGTGTTCGGGCCGGTGCTGTGCGCGTTGGTACACACCGTGTACAAGGTGAACCTTTACAGCGGCTTCCTGCTGCTCATGTGTGTCAGTATCGACCGCTACTTCTCCATCGTGTGGGCCCGAGCAGCGCGGAGACTGCGGTCTCGCCAGATGCGCCTCTGCCGCCACATCTGTCTAGCCGTCTGGCTCAGCTCGCTGCTCCTCAGTGTCCCACACCTCCTCTACAGCCGGGTGGAGCAGCACCGCGCCCGCCTCTGCTTCCTCGCCTACCCCGCCGGCCTCAACAGCTGGATGCGGGTGACCACTCCAGCCGTCCAGATGCTGCTGGGCTTCCTGCTACCTCTTCTGGTCATGACCTTCTGTTACTCGGTGATCGTCTGCACCTTGCTGCAGGTGCCCCGCTTCGGGAAACACAGGACGGTCCGCATGGTCCTGCTGGTCGTGCTGGTCTTCGTCCTGTGCCAAACGCCCTACAACATCGTGCTGCTGATGGACACAGTGGGCGGTGGCGGCGTGGGGTTGACGTGCGAGCAGAATAGGCGGCGTGACTTGTGGCTACAGATGACTAGCAGCCTCGCCTACACTCGCTGTTGCCTCAACCCGCTGCTCTATGCCTTTGTGGGCGTCAAGTTCCGCCGCAACTTGCGCCGGTGCCTGGGTCGCTGGCGCTGGAGAGTGGGGCCGATCGGCCTCAGTCCCAGCCGCGCTTTCAACTTCCACACCGACTCCAGCAGCACCGCGGTCTGGTAGAGCCTCCGCTGCTCCGGGCGGAGGGGGGGGGGCTTGGTTAGGAGGTGTGTGTGGGGGGGGGGGCGGGGATGGGGGGGGGGGATGGGAGGGGGGGGATGGGCGGGGAGGGGGTGGGAGGTGTGTGTGTGGGGGGGGGGGGCGCGGATGGGGGGAGGGCTGGGGTGGGAGGTGTGTGTGGGGGGAGCGGGGAGGGGGGGGATGGGCGGGGAGGGGTGGTGGGAGGTGTGTGTGTGTGGGGGGGGGGGGGGGGCGGGGAGGGGGTTGGGCGGGGAGGGGGTGTGTGTGTGGTGGGGGGGGGTGGTGGTGGGCGGGGGGGTGGGCTGGGGTAGGAGGTGTGTGTGTGTGGGGGGGTGAGCTGGGGTAGGAGGTGTGTGGTGTGTGTGGGGGGGGGTGGGGTGGGCTTGGGGTGTGTGTGGGGGGGTGAGCTGGGGTCGGAGGTGTGTGGTGTGTGTGGGGGGGGTGGGGTGGGCTTGGGGTGGGCGGGGGGGGTGAGCTGGGGTAGGAGGTGTGTGGTGTGTGTGGGAGGGGTGGGGTGGGGTGGGCTTGGGGTGGGCGGGGGGGGTGAGCTGGGGTAGGAGGTGTGTGTGTGTGGGGGGGGGCGGGAGGGGGTTGGGCGGGGAGGGTGTGTGTGTGTGGTGGGGGGGGGGTGGTGGTGGGCGGGGGGTGGGCTGGGGTAGGAGGTGTGTGTGTGTGGGGGGGGGGTGGTGGTGGGCGGGGGTGGGGTGGGCTGGGGGTAGGAGGTGCGTGTGTGTGGGGGGGGTGAGCTGGGGTAGGAGGTGTGTGGTGTGTGTGGGGGGGGGGTGGGGTGGGCTTGGGGTGGCGGGGGGTGAGCTGGGGTAGGAGGTGTGTGTGTGGGGGAGGGGGGGGGAGATCGAGTACGAGACCCGGGATCGGGAGCGTGATCCAAATCAGCCCCGTCCCGGTGAAACCCCGTAACATTCTTCTAAAGCTTGTTTGCCCCCTCTCCATTCCCCCTTGATTAGTCCTACACATCTATACCCCAGAACGTCGCTGCCAGTCCTGTCTCTCCCCCAGCCATGTTTCTATAATATTCGTGTCCCATGTACCTGGAGTCGTTCAGCGGAACAGGCAGCATCTCTGGAGAGAAGGAATGGTGACGTTTCAGGTCGAGACCCTTCCTCAGAGTGCCTGTCCCACGGAGTTACTCCAGCTTTTTGTGTCCATCTTCGGTTTAAACCAGCAACTGCGGTTGCTTCTTACACCCCCCCCCCCCCAGTCCATTAGCACAGGCGTCCACATCCTTGAAGCATTGAAACAAGTCCAGTTTGAACCACCAGTCTTGATACCTACCGTGTTCCTGCCTGTCCTGAGCACGGAACTTACTCTCCCGAACGTCTATTTGTCCCAGCCTTCCCTACTGCTCTGGGTCCCATTGAGTCCCTGTTTACCTCGCACCATACTCCACGACCAGGAGTGACCTGATCGTGTATCCGTGTACACTCATACCCACTGCGCCAGGT
This sequence comes from Rhinoraja longicauda, assembly GCF_053455715.1. Classification (NCBI taxonomy): domain Eukaryota; kingdom Metazoa; phylum Chordata; class Chondrichthyes; order Rajiformes; family Arhynchobatidae; genus Rhinoraja; species Rhinoraja longicauda. The sequence continues at coordinate 221,456 of NC_135981.1, read as the reverse complement.
GTGGTCTGACCCATACCCACTGCGCCAGGTGTGGTCTGACCCATATACACGGCGCCAGGTGTGGTCTGACCCATACCCACTGCTCCAGGTGTGGTCTGACTCATACCCACTGCGCCAGGTGTGGTCTGACCCATATACACGGCGCCAGGTGTGGTCTGACCCATATACACGGCGCCAGGTGAGGTCTGAACCATTCCCACTGCTCCAGGTGAGGCTGCTCCAGGTCGTGGCAATTGTAAAAAAATGCTACTGTATTTTAACCTTTTGATAATAAAGGTCAGTGTTGCATCCATAGTCAGTGTTGCATTGGGGAGGGGGGGGAGAGGGGGGAGGGGGGGGGAGAGAGAGGGGGGGAGAGGAGAGGGGGGAGAGAGAGGAGGGGAGAGAGAGAGGGAGGGGGAGGAGAGAGAGGAGGGGGAGAGTGAGGGGAGAGAGAAGGAGGGGAGAGGGAGAGAGGAGGGGGAGGAGAGAGAGAGGAGGGTGAG
>NC_135981.1:165812-220471 GCF_053455715.1 Rhinoraja longicauda | reverse complement strand
TTACAAATTGAGAGGGAGAAGGAAAAATCGGAAGTGTCAGTATTACAGTATAGCAAAGGGGATTACAGAGGCATGAGCTGGCCAGAACTGACTGGAAGGAGGCCCTAGCAGGGAAAACAGTGGAACAGCAATGGCAGGTATTCCTGGGAATAATGCAGACGTTGCATGATCAATTTATCCCAAAGAGGAGGAAAGATTCTAAGGGGGAGTAAGAGGCACCCGTGGCTGACAAGGGAAGTCAAGGACAGCATAAAAATAAAAGGGAAGACGTACAACAAAGCAAAGAAGCTTTAGATTTTTTAGATTTAGAGATATAGCACAGAAACGGGCCCTTCGGCCCACAGGGTCCGCGCCACCCAACGATCTCCGCACACTAACACTATCCTACACCAACTAGGAACAATTTTTTTAAACTTTTGCCCATCCAATTAACCTACATACCTGCACGTCTTTTGGAGTGTGGGAGGAAACCGAAGCTCTCGGAGAAAACCCACGCAGGTCACGGGGAGAACGTACAAACTCCGTACAGACGGCGCCCGTAGTCAGGATCGAACCTGAGTCTCCGGCGCTGCATTCGCTGTAAGGCATCAACTCTACCGCTTCTCCACCGTGCTGCCAGTGGGAAGCCAGAGGATTGGGACTCTTTTAAATAGCAACAGAAGATGACTAAGAAGGCAATACGGGGAGAAAACATGTGGTACGAGGGCAAACTAGCCAACAACATAAAGGAGGATAGTAAAAGCTTTTTTAGGTATGTAAAGAGGGGAAAAATAGTCAAGGCAAATGTGCGTCCCTTGAAGACAGAAGCAGGGGAATTTATTATGGGGAACAAGGAAATGGCGGACGAGTTGAACCGGTACTTTGGATCTGTCTTCACTAAGGAGGATACAAACAATCTCCCAGATGTTCTAGTGGCCAGAGATCCTAGGGTGACAGAGGAACGGGAGGAAATCCACATTAGGCAGGAAAAAGTTTTGGGTAGACTGATGGGACTCAAGGCTGATAAATCCCCAGGGCCTGATGGTCTGCATCCCAGGGTGCTTAAGGAGGTGGCTCTAGAAATTGTGGACGCATTAGTGATTATTTTCCAATGTTCTATAGATTCCGGGTCAGTTCCTGTGGATTGGAGGGTAGCTAATGTTATCCCACTTTTCAAGAAAGGAGGGAGAGAGAAAACGGGAAATTATAGACCAGTTAGTCTGACATCAGTGGTGGGGAAGATGCTGGAGTCAATTATAAAAGACGAAATTGCGGAGCATTTGGATAGCAGTAACAGGATCGTTCCGAGTCAGCATGGATTTACGAAGGGGAAATCATGCTTGACTAATCTACTGGAATTTGTTGAGGATGTAACTAGGAAAATTGACAGGGGAGAGTCGGTGGATGTGGTGTACCTCGACTTTCAGAAAGCCTTCGACAAGGTCCCACTTAGGAGATTGGTGGGCAAAATTAGAGCACATGGTATTGGAGGTAGGGTACTGACATGGATAGAAAGTTGGTTGACAGACAAAAGCAAAGAGTGGGGATAAATGGGTCCCTTTCAGAATGGCAGGCAGTGACTAGTGGGGTACCGCAAGGCTCGGTGCTGGGACCGCAGCTATTTACAATATACATCAATGACTTGGATGAAGGGATTAAAAGTACCATTAGCAAATTTGCAGATGATACAAAGCTGGGTGGTAGTGTGAACTGTGAGGAAGATGCTATGAGGTTGCAACGTGACTTGGACAGGTTGTGTGAGTGGACAGATGCTTGGTAGATGCAGTTTAATGTGGATAAATGTGAGGTTATCCACTTTGGTGGTAAGAATAGGAAGGCAGATTATTATCTGAATGGTGTCAAGTTAGGAAAGGGGGACGTACAACAAGATCTGGGTGTCCTAGTGCATCAGTCACTGAAAGGAAGCATGCAGGTACAGCAGGCAGTGAAGAAAGCCAATGGAATGTTGGCCTTCATAACAAGAGGAGTTGAGTATAGGAGCAAAGAGGTCCTTCTGCAGTTGTACAGGGCCCTAGTGAGACCGCACCTGGAGTACTGTGTGCAGTTTTGATCTCCAAATTTGAGGAAGGATATTCTTGCTATTGAGGGTGTGCAGCGTAGATTTACTAGGTTAATTCCCGGACTGTCATATGTTGAAAGACTGGAGCGATTAGGCTTGTATACACTGGAATTTAGAAGGATGAAAGGGGATCTTATAGAAACGTATAAGATTATTAAGGGGTTGGACACGTTAGAGGCAGGAAACATGTTCCCAATGTTGGGGGAGTCCAGAACAAGGGGCCACCGTTTAAGAATAAGGGGTCGGCCATTTAGAACGGAGATGAGGAGAAACTTTTTCAGTCAGAGAGTTGTGAATCTGTGGAATTCTCTGCCTCAGAGGGCAGTGGAGGCCAATTCTCTGAATGCATTCAAGAGAGAGCTAGATAGAGCTCTTAAAGATAGCGGAGTCAGGGGGTATGGGGAGAAGGCGGGAGACGGGGTACTGATTGAGAATGATCAGCCATGATCACATTGAATGGCGGTGCTGGCTCGAAGGGCCGAATGGCCTCCTCCTGCACCGATCGTCTATTGTCAATATGATCATGGCTGATCATCCACAATCAGTACCTCGTTCCTGCTTTTCCCCATATCCCTTGATTCCTTTAGCCCTAAGAGCTAAATCTAACTCTCTTGCAAACACCCAGTGAGTCGGCCTCCACTGCCTTCTGTGGCAGAGAACTCCACAGATTCGCGAGTCTCTGGGCGAAGGCGTTTTTCCTCATCTTCAACCTAAATGGGCTATCCCTTGAAATAACCGAGGCATGCCACAAGTCACAGGCCTCCAAACTGAAACACAACCTTCCACCATCACCCGCTACCTCCTTCCCTGAAGCCGGATCTCTGCCCAGTCGCAACTCTCTCGGCATCTCATGCAAACTAACGCCCACAGCAGCAGTCTGGTCAGCAGAGAGTTCTGGTCAAAGATGAGATGGGCAGCCAGGTTTGCCAGTGCTACACGGGTGGGTTTAAATGGGGTGCAGGGGGTGACAATTTGGGAGTATAAGGATGGGGTTAAAGGGGAAGAGAGGACAGGAACATTTACAAAAGAATCCCGAATTAATGGGACGGAAGGTTCAAGAAAGTATAAGAAAGTGAAAGGTGAAAGGTGAAGCGGTGTAACAGGGGAGGTGAATACCAATTACAAGTGTAGATGAATGCACAAAGTACAAGAAATAAAGTGGAAAAGCTTGAGGCTCGGTTAGAAATTGGTGAGTTATGATGTTGTGGGAATTACAGAGACGTGGCTGCAAGGGGATTGGAGCCGGGAACTGAATACAGGCAGACAAGTGGAGCCGGGAACTGAATACAGGCAGGCAAGTGGGCAGAGTGGGGTTGGCTCTGTTGGGAAGGAGTTAAATCAGTTCCTCCCCCACTGGCCCAGCGCCAATGGCCGCATGATGCCAGAGGCCGGGAGGTTCCCTGTGCTCTGTGCCGGCCCTGTGACGCGGCGGGTGCGTGGAGGGAACAGTCGGAATAGTTTCCTCGCCGCTCCTTTCTCCTCCTCCCTCTCCGTCTCTCCACTATCTCTCTCTCTCCCCTCTCCTCTAACTCTCCCTCCCTCTCCCTCTATCTCTTCCCCCTCTCCCTCTCCCCCTCCCCCCCCCGCTCTCTCCCCCCCTCCCCCCCCGCTCTCTCCCCCCCCTCCCCCCCCCCGCTCCCTCTCCCCGCTCCCCCCCCCTCTCACCCCCCCCCCCGCTCTCTCCCTCTCTCCCCCCCCCCCTCGCATAAAGTCCAGTGGGACCGGCCACCACAACAGGCCATTGCTTCTACGGCCACTGAGGGCGTTTGCGGTGTCCGGTGTCCGGTGAGGCGGGAGTGGGAGCCGGAGGTGCGGATGTGGAGAGGCCCAGGACCGGGTCCCGATGCCGCTGCCCGCGATGTGTTGCCTCTTGTGCTGCCGGCGGGGCTTCAGTTTGTTGGGCCGGGACGGCGGTGACGCTGATAAAGGCGAGGAGTTGCGAGAAGTGCAGTCGGAGCGGGGTTACGGCGGTGAGTGTGGGGGAGGGAAGGTGGGGGAGGGGGTGGGGTGGGAGGGGTAGGGGGTGGGGTGGGAGGGGTAGGGGGTGGGGGAGGGGGGGTGAGGGAGGGGGGGTGAGGGGGAGAGAGAGGGAAGAGGGTGGGGGGGGGAGGGAGGGAGTGAGGGTGAGGGAGGGGGAAGATGGCGGTGGGGGGGAGGGGTAGGAGAGGGGGGAGTGAGGGAGGGGAAGGGGGCAGTGGGGGGGGGGGGAGTGGCTGGAGCTACATTGATCATTCACTCCCCAAATGGCCAGCCAGTCGGCGGTTGAGTGTAACAACATTCTCTTGCCGCTGTTACTCCCCCCCCCCCTCCTCCCCCTTCCTCCCCCAAACATCGTCTCCTCTCCAGCCCAGCACCGTTTCCGAGGGAACTGCAGGTGCTGGTTTACATGACAGGACACAAAGTGCTGGAGTAACTCAGCTGGCAGGTAGAATCTATGGAAAACAAAGATAGGTGACGTTTCAGGTCAAGACCCTTCTCCAGACTGATTGAGTAGGTTGTTTGTGGGCAAAGGACATCCATGTTCTCCAGAGGTACGACTTCACCCACTGAGTTACTCCATCTACTCGATGGACACCATTATATTCTTTGAACTTTGGGATGGCCTGAGGTTGATGAAGGCAGAGCTGCAGATGTTGTACACATGGTGGGCTGCTCAGGAAAGGTAGATCCCATGGGATCCAAGGAGAGGTTGGTGAATGGATAGAAAATTGGCTCCATGAAAGGAAACAGAGGGTGATGGTGGAAGGTTGCTTTTCAGACTGGAGCCTGTGACCAGTGGTGTGCCTCAGGATTCAGTGCTGGACCCCATTGTTGTTTGTCATCTACATCAATGATTTGGATGAGAATGTACATGGCATGATTAGTAAGTTTGCCGATGACACTAAAGTGGGTGGTATTGTAGATAGCGAAAATGGTTGTCAAAAATTGCAGCAGGATCTTGATTAGTTGGCCAGGTTGGCTGAGGAATAGTTTGTGGAATTTAATATAGACAGGTATTAGGTGTTGTGTTTTGAGAAGTTTAACCAGGACAGGATCTACAGTGAATGGCAGGGCTCTGGGGAGTGTTGTGGAGCAGAGGGTTTGAGGAGTGCAGGTACACAGTTCCTTAAAAGTGGTGTCATAGGTAGATTGGGTGGTCCTGGTGGCATTTGGTAGATTGGCCTTCATCAGTCAGGGTATTGAGTACAGAGGTTGTGATGATATGTTATAGTCATAAAAGATGTTGGTGAGACCACCCTTGTGCTTGGTGGATGACATGGATTTTACTAAGACATTTAATAAAGTTGCCCATGACAGACTGATCCAGAAGTTTAAGTGTATGGGATTGACAGTGACCTGGTTGTATGGATTCGGAATTGGCTTCCTGATAAAAGACAATATTCAGGCTGGAGGTCTGTGACCTGTGGAGTTCCTCAGGGATCTGTGCTGGGACCTCTGCTGTTCATGATATATATCAATTACTTGGATGTATACATAGATGGGTGCCTACGCCCTACTCCGATGGATCTCCTGCCGGTGCTCGCAGGTATCGTACCCGCCAAGCTTCGCAGAGAGTTCTTCACTCATAGGCTGGTGTGCAAGGCCCCATCGGACGCCAAACGTCCTTTGCACCACCTCGCCCAGGATTCACAGCAACTGGGAGCTCAACGCCTGTCATCTCATAGCCCTTTCTCCTGTCATGCAGCGACCCTCTGTGGCTCCGGTTTCAACATACTAGGAGCATGGAGAACCAGCTGGGAACAGACATCGCCACCTCCTCAATTCACTGTCACACCAAACACCACAGCCCCACCCGGCTCGGACACGCCCCGCAAAGAGTGGGTCACCCTGAACCGGCTCCACACAGGGGTCGGCCGGTTCAACGCCAACATGCATCGTTAGGGGTTGCATTCATCAGCAGCCTGCGTGTGTGGAGCAGACCAGCAAACAGCGCAGCACGGCATGTCCGACTGCACTGTCCTCCGTCCCCCTGGTGGAGGGGTAGACCTCACGGACCTCGACAACAGCACATTGCACTGGCTACAGCGCCTGGAGGGCGTTACATAACTCCTGCTGCCTCAAACGCAAGAAGAAGAAGAATAGATGGGTTGATTAGTAAGTTTGCAGATGACACCAAGATGTCTAAGGGATATAGATCATCTACAGAAATCGGTGGAGAAATGACAGGTGTACTTTAATCCAAACTAGTGTGAGGTGTCGCACTTTGGGAGGTCAAATGTAAGGGGAAAATGTGCAATTAATGGCATGACTCTTAACAGCAGTAATGTACAGAGGGATCTTGGTGTCAAAGTCCCTGAAGGTGGCAACATAGGTAGATGGAGGGGTAAATAAGGCATGCGATATGCTTGTATTCATAAGTCAGGGCATGGTGTATAACAGTCAGAAAGTCATGATGCAGCTTTATGGTGGGGGAGGAGGCGGTTTACCAGGATGATGCCTGATTTAGAAGGTAATAGCTGCAGGGAGAGGTTGGACAGACTTGGATTGTTTTCACTGGAATGCTGGAGGTTTTGGACAGACCTGATAGAAGTGTATTAAATTATGAGAGGCATAGATATGGTAGACAGTCAGAAGCTCTTTCCCAGCGTAGAATAATCGTATACTAGAAGGCTTAGCGTTAAGGTGAGAGGGTTGGAGTGCCTGGCATGTGCTGCCAAGGGTCGTGGTTGAGGTATAAATGATGGTGGTGTTTACGCTTTTGGACAAACACGTGAATATGTGGGATGGAGGGACCTGGAAGATGCGCTTGGACATCGTGGGCTGAAGGGCCTGTTCTTGTGTTGCACTGATCTATGTTCGAACCACTGGTTACAGACCTCCAACTAGATCAGGGGCCCACAGTGACAATAAAAGGTCAGCCATTTATGACCGAGTTTGGAGCATTGTCGTGATCCCTGTCAACCACACATTTACATTTTTAATTTAAGTTTAGGTTTATCGTAGTAACATGTACTGGGGTACTACAAAGGGCTTTTTGTTGCATGCTGTCCAATCAGACCAGATAATATTATACATGAATACAATGGTCAAACTCACTTACAAGTGGTAGATCAAGAAGAAGATACAGACTGCAGAATATGTTCTTTTGAACTCCCTACCCCTGTCCCCAGATTTTACACCTCACACGTACTGGGGGAAGATTCTAGGTAGACCAGCGAACCTTCAACCTGCATATTGTTGGCATGTGGGGGGAAACCCCACGATACCTGCCAACACCAGAGGTCAGGATTGAACAGGGGTCATTGGAGCTGTGAGGCAGCAAAAGTACCACCAAATTCCCAGACATTCCCTCATGTTCCCGGTGTACCCTACCCTTCCCACACATTCCCAGCTCCTGTGCCCACAAATCTGGATCCTTCCCCCACTTCCCAGACTGTTCCCATCTCTGGACCCACTTCTCGTTTCTCCTCCCTCCACTCTTTTCTCCCTTGGGTGCAGAGTCTCTGCTCCTTGTCTGATGATGAATCTCTGTTCCAGCTGCAGGCTTCCTCAGAGCAGAGTGTGATGGGCATGGCAGTCGCTAAGGAGCAGGGCAGGTAGGCAATGTCTCTCAGCGCGTTTGTTGCCCAGCGTTTAGATTGCCCCATCACTGGCCTCGCTGCCTGATGAGTCCAGAAACAGCAATGTTTGAATCTTTTGTTTCAGACCAGAAGCTCCAGAGGAAAGGAGGAATCTGATCAGACAACAAGTGAAAAGAGAAGGACCAGTTGTGGAGGAGAACATCATCATCCAAGGTTTCTGATTGTCCCTCTAAGGAAATTGGGAGATGTTTGTGGGTAAAATCTCATCAGGTATTGGGTGCAAGAATACTGAGCAGACAAGATAGGGAGATATGCAGAACACAAACTCCACTGGTTACAGACCTCCAAGATGAATCCAGTGGTCAGAAAGGAACAGCGTGTGAACTTAGAATAGAACCCGACAAGAAAAGATGGGATTGGGGCAAAAGGCAGAATGCAGGTCCCAGATCCTAGAATGCAGGTCCTAGATCCTAGAATGCAGGCCCTAGATCCTAGAATGCAGGTCCTAGATCCTCGAATGCAGGTCCTAGATCCTCGAATGCAGGTCCTAGATCCTCGAATGCAGGTCCTAGATCCTAGAATGCAGGTCCTAGATCCTAGAATGCAGGTCCTAGATCCTAGAATGCATGTTTTTCAGGTGATCACAGTCCTCTGGGTGAGGGAACCCCTCAGATCCTCTCTATTCCTCTTCCCCCATTTCCTATAACCTGTGTCCTCTAGTTTTATCCATAGTGCGTACATGTAGAATATAAAACTATGAGACCTAGAATCAGAATTAGGCCATTCAGTCCATCGAGTCTGCTCCGCCATTTGATCATGGCTGATCTATCTTTGCTTCTCAGCCCCAATTCTCCTGCCTTCTTCCTGTAACCTTTGACTAATCAAGATCCATCAACCTCTGCGCTCAAAATATCCATTGTCTGTAATTCCTCAGATTCACCACCCTCTAGAAAAAGAAATTCCTCCTCATCTCCATTGTAAAGGTATGCCCTTTTATTCTGAGGCTGTGCCCTCTGGTCCTAATCTGGCCACTACTGGAAACATCGTCTCCACATCCACTCGATCCAGGCCTTTCACTCGATGAAGAGACACTTGAATGTGGTAGTCATGATGTGTTAATTGTTTCTCCAGATTTGGAAGGGCAGGATTAAATCGCAAATGAATTGGTGTGTGTATAGAACGAGCTGCTAGAGGAGGTAGTTGAGGCAGATACGATCACAATGTTTAAGAAACATTTGGACAGGTACATGGATAGCATAGGTTTGGAGGGATATGGGCCAAACACAGGCAGGTTGGTCTAATGCAGACTGGGCATTTTGGTTGGCGTGGGCAAGTTGGCCCAAAGGGCCTGTTGCCACGTTCTATGACTCGATGGTTCTTCGACCACAACATGCCAGTGTCTCTAATTACTATATATAGTGTATAAGAGAATGACAGGAAACGTAGAAGTTGGGCAAGAACGGGGAGGTCATTCAGTCTGTGGTGGTCAGTCTGTACAGTGTGGGACTGACCAATGTGTGCGTCGGCAGGTTGGCTGTACCTGGAGCTGCTGGTGGCAGTGGAGGAGAGTCTGCAGACGCTGGTTTGTGCTGACCGCCGACTCGCTGGATTATTACAGCAGTACTGTGCTGGATGCCCGGCCGCTCGGCTCCATGGTGCTGACCAGTCTGTGCTCGGTCCGAACTGCAGACGGCAGCCGATTCATGAGAACAGGTAGTCTCCCGCCCCAGAACACATCCAAACCCAAACCCAACAAACTGATGCTCTCTCCCACTCCTCAACCTGAAAAACAGCCCAGGTAACACTCCCGATACACGCGGCCTCCCCTAAACCTCACCCGCCCCCCCCTGTACGTCACCCGCCCCCCCCCCTGTACTTCACCCGCACCCCCTAAACCTCGCCCCCCCCCCCTAAACCTCGCCAGCACGTCTCAGGGACTCCCTCGCCACCCATCTCTTGGGCCACCCTCAGTGCCATGTACTTCCTCATCCCCACCCCTCCCTCACCCCCACCCCTCCCTCACCCCCCACCCCTCCCTCACCCCCACCCCTCCCTCACCCCCACCCCTCCTTCACCCCATCCCCCTCCCTCACCCCCACCCCTCCTTCACCCCCACCCCTCCCTCACCCCCACCCCTCCCTCACCCCATCCCCCTCCCTCACCCCCCTCCCTCACCCCATCCCCCTCCATCACCCCATCCCCCTCCCCCACCCCCTCCCTCACCCCATCCCCCTCCCTCACCCCCACCCCCCCCTCCCTCACCCCCATCCCCCACCCTCCCTCACCCCCACCCCTCCCTCACCCTATCCCCCTCCCTCACCCCCACCACCCTCCCTCACCACCACCCTCCCTCACCCCCACCCTCCCTCGCCCCCACTCCCTCACCCCCACCCCTCCATCACCCCCACCCCTCCCTCACCCCCACCCCTCCCTCACCCCCCACCACCCTCCCTCATCACCACCCTCCCTCACCCCCACCCTCCCTCGCCCCCACTCCCTCACCCCCACCCCTCCATCACCCCCACCCCTCCCTCACCCCCCACCCCCCACCCCTCCCTCGCCCTCACCACCACCCCTCCCTCACCCCCACCCCGCCCTCACCCCCCACCCCTCCCTCACCCCTACCCCTCCCTCACCCCCCGCCCCTCCCTCACCCCCACCCCTCACGCCCACCTCCACAGGAGTCCTTCACTGTTGGTCTCCGTGACTCCCACTGCCACTCTTACTCCGAGTGTGACTGTGCCCCTCAGGATACTGGAAGCTGACGGTGTGTGGGAGAAGGCATCACTACCAGCTGTACACTGATAGGCTGAGTGAGTCCATACGATGGACCCAAGCCATCCAGGCTGCCATTGAGTGTAAAGCTCCCACTGAGACCCCGACATTGTTGCTGATCAGAGACATTCAGGTGATGCTCCTTTCCTCCTTGATATAAAGGTTTAAAAACCGATCAACTCCCCCCTGACATCACCAGGTGAGGATGTGACACTTTCCCCACTGTCTGGGTCAGTGTGGCTCCAAGAATGTTCCAGAAGCTGAAAGCCACCTCGGGATTGCAGCCACTGGACTGGCAACGTTCACCACCCCTTCACCTAGAAACAGACAGTGCCACTTCAAAATGAAGGGCAGGACCTTCACAGTGAAGGGCAAGGCCCTGGGGAGTGTTGTAGTGGGAGGGATCTAGGAGAACAGGTACATGGTCCCTGGTGGGACTAGCGTAGATGGGGAATGTTGGTCGATGTGGGCAGGTGGGACTAGTGTAGATGGGGCATGTTGGTCGGTGTGGGGATGTGGGACTAGTGTAGATGGGGCATGTTGGTCGGTGTGGGCATGTGGGACTAGTGGAGATGGGGCATGTTGGTCGGCATCCAGATATGCAGCCTGAGTCACTCCAGCATTTTGTGTCCATCATCAGCTGGGGCAAGTTGGGCTGAAGGGCTTGTTTCCGTGCTCTCTGACTGAATGACAAGTTGCCAGCATTGTCCAAGCTCCGCTCCCAAGCCTCTGCCAAAAGAAAGATGGGGAGGAGGAGCCGGGGGAATCTCACCACCCCTGATTCCTCTGTGCATCACCCGTAGGAATACATTGTCCTTTATCATGGCTGGGTCTAAACCCTAGAAATCTCCACGACCGCAGCATTCCTACCTCATCAAGGGTCGGGCGGGCAGTAGATGCCACTTGGTTCCTGTAGAGATGAGGCATGACTAAACGGAAAGCCATCACTAGCTGTCATGAAACCCAGGGAGGGTCCCAGCCCAGGGGGGGTCCCGGCCCAGGGAGGGTGACACAGGGAGGGTCCCGACCCAGGGAGGATGACCCAGGGAGGGTCCCAGCCCATGGAGGGTCCCGACCATGGAGGGTCCCGGCCCAGGGAGGGTGACCCAGGGAGGGTCCCGGCCAGGGAGGGTCCCGGCCCAGGGAGGGTGACCCAGGGAGGGTCCCGGCCCAGGGACGGTCCCGACCCAAATCGTCATCTATCCATTTGCTCCACAGATGCTGCCTGACCCATTGAGTTCCTCCACCCGCCTGTGTTTTGGTCAGTCAGTGGGCGCTGGTGACTGGTGGTGCGGTGGAGTTACATAATGTCTATTCGAGGGTGAGATGGGGCGATTCAGGGCCATGGGACTGTGGAAGGATTTTCCTGCAGGAATTGTCCCTGTCTCCAACCCAGAGCCTGTGTCCTATCACTGGAGCGGTTTCCTAGGGGATTATCTATTTATTACGTAGCCTATTCTCCCTGATAGGCACTGAATCCGCTTCTGGTTTCTCAATCTAAAGTGTGTTTTCTTTCATTGATTCCAGGAGAACGTCTCCAATGTGGAGCTGGTGGAGCAGATTTACAAACGGAACGGCATTCTACGGCACAGCCAGCAGCCACTCTACGCCCCGCTCCTGCCCTTCCCCTACGGTGTCGCCAGCCACTGCCGTGAGTCATGCCCGTACAGGCCTGTCACACCCCGCTCTGCTGCTGGCATTAGATTAGGGAGGGTGTGTGATAGGAGGAAGGGTGATGGAAGGGAATTACATGGTGGCTGATCGCTCTGCTGATCGACGATCAATGGGTACTTTGCAGATTTAAAAGCAGTTGTGTGATTAACGGTGAGGCGCAGATAGAAGATGGACACAGAGTGCTGGAGTAACTCAGCGGGTCAGGCAGCATCTGTGGAGAACATGGATAGGTGACGTTTCACAGAGTGCTGGAGTAACTCAGTGGGTCAGGCAGCATCTCTGGAGAACATGGATAGGTGACATTTTGGGAGCAACCGAGAGAACCAGCAAGCCTTGGTGATGCATGTTCAGTGAAACCGTGAACCGTGTGGCACACGCACAGGTCTTGTGTTCATCGTGACATGGGCACTTGCTGTGCAAATACACTAATGGTGAGGTTGTGGGTTGAGACGCTGTGGACACAGGAGTGACTGTGTAGTTTAGTTTATTATTGCCACATGTACCGACTGCCTCTTGCTTACACCTAGACATTGTTCTTTTTCCCAGTCAAGAGTTTGTGAGGATACACAACGCTTCAGGACGAAGCCCTCAAGGTCTTCAATGCATTGCTGCAGCTTGAGACGGGACGAGATGCAGTCGCACTAATGCAGGGCATCCTGCAGACTGGGCTGGATCTGCAGCCCCTCCGCGATGAGATGTACTGCCAGCTGATCAAACAGACAAACAGCCCCCCGCACCCGGCAAATGCAGGTGACCTGAGGAACTGGCAGCTCCTCACCTGCATGGTCATTACCTTCTCCCCAGCTCCACCATCCTCCCCTTCCTGAGGTTCCACGTCAGACGGTGAGACTGGATCAGCTCGAGCTCCCCTTCCCTCAAGGGGGAATGGAGAATACACGGGGGGGGGGGGGGGGCAGGAAGGGGGTGAGAGATATCCCTGAGAGATGAAGAAAAGGGAATTTAAATCATTCTGTCCGTGTTTTACGAGAATGCTTGTCAATGTGCAGAGGAATTGAGCGGGTTCTGAAATTTCCTTCGCACTTATGCTAGAGAAGGGTAGAGAGTCGTAAAGTAATAATGCACCCAAACACGCCCTTCGGCCCAACCTGTTCTTGCCAACCAATATGACCACATTAGCTAGTCCCATTTCCCTCTAAACCTTTCCCTTACATGCATCTGACCAATTAACTGCTGTTATTTTACCTGTCTGAAGCCCTCTCTCTGACAGCTCTCTGTGTAAACACCCACCATAATCTAACGTGGGAACCTGTAACTTTGCTGTACTGTAATACTATATTACAGTATAGCAAAGGGGATTACAGAGGCATGAGGCATGAGCTGGCCAGAATTGACTGGAAGGAGGCCCTAGCAGGGAAGACGGTAGAACAGCAATGGCAGGTATTCCTGGGAATAATGCAGAAGTTGCAGGATCAATTTAACCCAAAGAGGAGGAAAGATTCCAAGGGGAGTAAGAGACACCTGTGGCTGACAAGGGAAGTCAAGGACAGCATAAAAATAAAAGAGAAGAAGTATAACAAAGCAAAGAAGAGTGGGAAGCCAGAGGATTGGGACTCTTTTAAAGAGCAACAGAAGATGACTAAGAAGGCAATACGGGGAGAAAAGATGAGGTACGAGGGTAAACTAGCCAATAATATAAAGGAGGATAGTAAATGCTTTTTTAGGTATGTGAAGAGGAAAAAAATAGTCAAGGCAAATGTGGGTCCCTTGAAGACAGAAGCGGGGGAATTTATTATGTGAAACAAGGAAATGGCAGACGAGTTGAACCGGTACTTTGGATCTGTCTTCACTAAGGAAGATACAAGCAATCTCCCAGATGTTCTAGTGGCCAGAGATCCTAGGGTGACGGAGGAACTGAAGGAAATCCACATTAGGCAGGAAATGATGTTGGGTAGACTGATGGGGCTGAAGGCTGATAAATCCCCAGGGCCTGATGGTCTGCATCCCAGAGTACTTAAGGAGGTGGTGCTAGAAATTGTGGACGCATTGGTGATCACTTTCCAATGCTCTATAGATTCAGGATCAGTTCCTGTGGATTGGAGGGTAGCTAATGTTGTCCCACTTTTAAAGAAAGGAGGGAGAGAGAAAATGGGAAATTATAGACCAGTTAGTCTGACATCAGTGGTGGGGAATATGCTGGGGTCAATGATAAAAGACGAAATTGTGGAGCATTTGGATAGTAGTAACAGGATTGTTCTGAGTCAGCATGGATTTACGAAGGGGAAATCATGCTTGACTAATCTTCTGGAATTCTTTGAGGATGTAACCAGGAAAATTGACAGGGGAGAGCCGGTGGATGTGGTGTACCTTGACTTTCAGAAAGCCTTTGACAAGGTTCCACATAGGAGATTAGTGGGCAAAATTAGAGCACATGGTATTGGAGGTAGGGTACTGACATGGATAGAAAATTGTTTGACAGACAGAAAGCAAAGAGTGGGGATAAATGGGTCCCTTTCAGAATGACAGGCAGTGACTAGTGGGGTACCGCAAGGCTCGGTGCTGGGACCGCAGCTATTTACAATATACATTAATGACTTGGATGAAGGGATTAAAAGTACCATTAGCAAATTTGCAGATGATACAACACTGGGTGGTAGTGTGGACTGTGAGGAAGATGCTATGAGGTTGCAGGGTGACTTGGACAGGTTGTGTGAGTGGGCGGATGCTTGGCAGATGCAGTTTAATGTGGATAAGTGTGAGGTTATCCACTTTGGTGGTAAGAATAGGAAGGCAGAGTATTATCTGAATGGTGTCAAGTTAGGAACAGCGGACGTACAACGAGATCTGGGTGTCCTAGTGCATCAGTCACTGAAAGGAAGCATGCAGGTACAGCAGGCAGTGAAGAAAGCCAATGGAATGTTGGCCTTCATAACAAGAGGAGTTGAGTATAGGAGCAAAGAGGTCCTTCTGCAGTTGTACAGGGCCCTAGTGAGACCGCACCTGGAATACTGTGTGCAGTTTTGGTCTCCAAATTTGAGGAAGAATATTCTTACTATTGAGGGCGTGCAGCGTAGATTTACTAGGTTAATTCCCGGAATGGCGGGACTTTCATATGTTGAAAGACTGGAGCGACTAGGCTTGTATACACTGGGATTTAGAAGGATGAGAGGAGATCTTATCGAAACGTATAAGATTGTTAAGGGGTTGGACACGTTAGAGGCAGGAAACATGTTCCCAATGTTGGGGGAGTCCAGAACAAGGGGCCACAGTTTAAGAATAAGGGGTAGGCCATTTAGAACTGAGATGAGGAAAAACCTTTTCAGTCAGAGAGTTGTGAATCTGTGGAATTCTCTGCCTCAGAAGGCAGTGGAGGCCAATTCTCTGAATGCATTCAAGAGAGAGCTGGATAGAGCTCTTAAGGATATCGGATTCAGGGGTTATGGGGAAAAGGCAGGAACGGGGTACTGATTGAGAATGATCAGCCATGATCACATTGAATGGCGGTGCTGGCTCGAAGGGCCGAATGACCTCCTCCTGCACCTATTGTCTATTGTCTATAACCCTGCAGAGTTGCCCAGCCCCTCCGCTAGTACTGTCCCGCTTGCCCTCGTCCACTGGCTGCTTCCATCCAAGGGGCCCTGTCGGATTCAACGGCCTTGGCATTCCGGTTGTGTAAACGATGCCGGTCTGACCTGGAAAAGATGCCCCACACTGACTGATTACTGAACATCCTTTCCATTTTACCAATGACCGAGCTGGTGCTTCCATGGCAGGAACAGGTTGAGGAATGTTTAACAGTGTCTCGGAGAGAACCTTCTCCTCACCTGTGGTGGGATAGATGGTCCTGCCATGGCCTGATGTGGGCTGGATAGTCTTGTCCTGGGCTGTCCTGGGCTGGATAGTCCTGTCCTGGGCTGATGTGGGCTGGATAGTCTTGTCCTGGGCTGGATAGTCCTGCCTTGGGCTGGATAGTCCTGTCCTGGGCTGATGTGGGCTGGATAGTCTTGTCCTGGGCTGGATAGTCCTGTCCTGGGCTGATGTGGGATGGATAGTCCTGATGTGGGCTGGGTAGTCCTGATGTGGGCTGGATAAACCTGATGTGGGCTGGATAGTCCTGCCTTGGGCTGGATAGTCCTGTCCTGGGCTGATGTGGGATGGATAGTCCTGTCCTTGGTGAGTCTTGTCCTTCTGAGATGGGTGGAATGCTGTCCTTGGTGAGGTGGGTTAATGGAGTCTTGTTCTCCTGGGCTGGTGGTTATGTTTCCTTCCTTCGATGTTTCTGTCAGGACCCAGCAGCAGTTCCCAGGGACCGAAGCCGAAAGATATGCAGAGTTAATCGCGGGGTCGCTGGGCAAAGCCAGGGCCAGGTTATTTGTGCCGTCGTCCCAGGAGATTGGGCTCCTGATGCAGTGGCAACAGATGACCTGTGTCGTCCACTACGCTGGCTCCAGGGTCAAGGTGACTGTCGGCTCCCACACCACGGCTGGAGAGGTGAGAGGTCAGCAGGTATAACCTGTGCCCTAGCAACAGCATTCACCAATCAATGAGCACGATGTTGCCATGTCTCGGGGAACGAGGCGGTGATGGAGTCTTCCTCCCAGTGTTGTGAGGGAGGCAGGAAGTGGATGAGCTCCTCTGGTCCAGAGCTGGCATGGATACGATGGGCCAAATGGCCTCCTGCACTCCAGTAAAGCAGACCCACCCTCCTTAACATAAGGACATGCCCCTTCAGACACAAGGCATTGGCCAGTCCGCATGGAGAACTGTGCACTGTTCTGGTCACAGGGCAGCACAGAGCACCGGTGAAGTGTGGCTTTAGTTACAGGGAGAGAGGTTGGATTGTTCCCACAGGAGGGTAAGGATCATATAGTCATGGAGCTGCATAGCATGGAAACAGGCCCTTCAGCTCACCTTGACCATGCTAACCAAGTTGGCATTCTTGGCTCAGCAGTCAAAAGGGTGACATTATGTAGGTTTATAAAACAATGAAAAGAAGAAATAGGGTAGATAGTCTGAGTCGTTTTCCCGTTGTAGGCGTAGATTTACGGTGAGGGCAGTAACAGAGGTCGTGAGGAGCAGGTTTTCCACACAGATGGTGGTGGTAAATGGAACAAGCTGCTAGAGGAAGTGGCAGAGGCAGGTATAATTTGGACAGGTACATAGCAGGTACTGGCAGGATACGGGCCAGTGCGCGAAGATGAGGTTTGTGTAGATAAACATTACATTCAGCCCGGAGGAGGGTTGCGAGAGTGGAGTTTCTGTACTGTCAACATGTGTCTGTCCCCTGACCAGGCTGGGAACTCACAATAACCAAACCCTGGGACAGAAGTGTAGAAATATCTGCTTTAAAAACAGATCAGCCATTGAGGTTTTTTGTTGAAATGAAGGCTTTTGATTTAGTTTAAGGTACATGTCAAAAGTAAAACAAAAGTTAAAATGAGCAAATGTTTTATCATCTCAGGGAAGTGTTGTGCTGTACAACCATCAACACCCGCTCTTCATGCTCCGCAGGTTACCAGGAGTTTACTCTTGAAACTCGACCTACAGAAAAGTCGGAACCACTTTGGTCTCTTTGCAGAGAGTCGGGGCGAGGAGTGGCCACTGGCCGAAGGCATGGTCATTGCTGACATCATAGCCAGGTCTGAAATGGAGAAGGTCCTGGAGAAGGTGCTGGGGAGTGTTGTAGATCAGTGCTCGGGGAGGCGGTCACTGCTGAGTCAGCAGGTTAGATGTGAACCTCCCATGAGCAGTGGGAATTAGAATAGGTTTGTTGGCAGCTGGCTGACAATAGACAATAGGTGCAGGAGGAGGCCATTGCTGAAGCACTGGGATTGTAGGAGGGAGCGAATGGGGAGGTGGGGGGTGGTGGGGGGAGAGGGCGAGGATGAGAGGGAGTGGGGGGAGGGCTAGGGTGGGAGTGGGGGGGGGGGGGGGGGGGGGGAGGGCGGACGGTGGGTGATTGGCTGTGGCCGGGAATGTCAACAAAAATATCATCACAGAAAGTCCCAAATTGTAAAGTAGTGAAAATGCAAACAATGCTCCCCACAACGAGTGCCGTGTTGGAGGAGCTACCTGTACTGGGAGCCACAGGGCAGTTGGAAGTTCTGTATGTTTGTTTTCCAGATTCTCCACGTACGTGGATGATCCGGACTCTCAGTGGAGATTTTACTTCAGAATTCTCTGCATCCTGGATTCCGATGCTCCCCAGAGCAACATAGAGCTCAGCCTTGTCTTTGAGAAGGTTGGTTTTCCCATCCCATCACTAGTTAACTGACCAGGGTCTGTTCCCAACTCCCTGCTTCTCCATACTAATTCCTCACAAAGGGATATCAACAGGGCAAAGGTTGTCCATAGTGTACTTGACACAAGTCTAGACCGACATTACATTAAATGCAGGTGAACAAGAATGGCCTTGCCTAGCCAAAGGAAGCACAACCTTTAACATGCCAGTGATTGTTACCGTAACACTCAGGCATGGGCTTGTGCTTAGCAAATATACCCTGTGCCATGGAAGGTCCTGGTAACGGCCAATTCCAATGGGCAAGAGTGGACAATAGCATTGTTGGAGGTCTAGACCACAGAGAAGGCCCTTCAGCCCAATGCCCATGCCAGGATGCCCATGCCAGGATGCCCATGCCAGGATGCCCATCACTGCTAGTCCCATTTGCCTGCATTGTCCCACAATCTGCTCAACCTCTCCTGTCCATGAACCTGTCCAATACTTTCAGAGATGCTGCCTGTCCCGCTGAGAAGCTCTGGCACTCTGCGAAACGTCACCTATCCATGTTCTTCAGAGGTGTCACCTGTCCCGCCGAGCAGCTAAAGCTGTTTATCTTCAGTGTAAACCAACATTTGCAGTTCCATCCTACACAAAACCTCTACTTCCTTTGGTAGCTCCATCCAAATATTGACCACTCTGAAAAACTCCGTGCCCTCTGGTTTCAGGTCTAAGGTCGGTTTAGACAATATCAACTGGCCTGACTTCCTCAATCTCCTTGGTTACCTCCTCAAAAAATTCAATCAGGTTTGTGAGAAAAATTCAATCAGGTTCATGATAGGCTGCTCCAGAAGGGTAAAGCACATGGGATACAAGGTGTGAGGAAGGGTCTTGACCCGAAACATCACCCATTCCTTCTCTCCAGAGATGCTGCCTGTCCTGCTGAGTTACTCCAGCATTTTGTGTCTATCTGGGTTGGACCCAAATTTGGTTTGATGATTGGAGGCAGAGGGTAGTGATAGATGGTATAAGAAAATAACTGCAGGTGCTGGTACAAATCGATTTATTCACAAAATGCTGGAGTAACTCAGCAGGTCAGGCAGCATCTCGGGAGAGAAGGAATGGGTGACGTTTCGGGTCAAGACAGATGGTGGTAGTGATAGATGGTGGTTCTGCTGACTGGAAATCTGTAACTACTGGTGGACTATATAGGAGGTTGGATCATCGAGGCAGGAGACTGTCTGTAGTTTGATTTGTTAAATTTGGAGACAACATAAAAAATGGCGGTGCTGAAGTTTGTTGAGGGGTGCAGTGGGACACATGTCAGTCAGAGTTGGACAAAGTGGTAGCAGATGGAATATAATCCAGGTGACATGGTAATGCAAGGAGACTACAGATGAGATTCTCTGGGCCGATTTCTGGAATGGAGTTCTGCAGTTCTAAGGAGAGATCAGACAGGCTTGGGTTATTCCCACTGGAGCGTAAGAGGCCAAGGAGTGATTTTATAGTTTATAAAATTATAGGATAGATCATCAAATCCTTCCTGCCTGGGCAGGGGAGTCTAGAACTCGAGGGCATGAGTTTAAGGTGACAAGGGAGATCTGAGAGGCAGGTTGTTCACACAGAGGGTCAACCCTCACATCCGTCATCTCGCCCCCCAACCCCAATGCTCCACCCACCACTTGCCCCAGTCCTGCCCATCCTAGCTAGGGTGCTCTTGATCGGGTCCCAGTGACAGATGCCTGGGCAAGGCTGCTGTGTAGCCCAGCGGTCCGCACACTGTGAGCAGACGGATGATCCGGACTAGTGGACTCTCGGACCGCTGATCCGGACAAGCTGGACTCTCGGACCGCTGGTCCAGACTGGCAGATCCGGATTCTTGCTCTGTCTGTTCAGGCCCACCAGATGGTTGTCGGCGGCTGCCTTCCTGCATCCACTGACACGTTGCTCACACTGGCTGCCCTGAGGCTCCAGGCCACTGCTGGCAGCTTCAGCTTCCAGTCACTGCCTGCACTCCACCAGATGCTCCCGGTCAGCCCTCTGCCAGTAGCCCGGGGCCCAGAGTGGAGCCGCCTACTGCCCGTACTGTGGCCCCGGGGGCTGGGGGCCCTATGGCCAGGGGCCCAGGGACCGGGGGCAGGCCACAAACAGGAGCGGCAGCGGGAAGAGGATGAGGCGACGGCTCTGGGCAACATTGCCGAGCGCTGGCAGCGGCTGAGGGGCATGAACCGCACGGACGCCATTGCCACCTTCCTGGGCATCGTGCGCCAGTGGGGAGGCTACGGAGCCACGATCTTCCAAGTGAGGGCGACCACGGTGAGTTCACCCCCTCCTACAGCTTCACTAATGTCTATGCTGAAGGTTTGTGCAGAGTTGCTGGGACTCGAGGGCCTGAGCTACAGGGAGAGGTTGAGCAGGCTGGGACTTTATTGCTTGGAGTGCAGAAGGATGAGGGGTAATTTTATAGAGGTGTATAACATCGGTGCTGGGACCCCAGCTATTTACGATATACATTAATGACTTAGACGAAGGGATTAAAAGTACCATTAGCAAATTTGCAGATGATACTAAGTTGGGGGGTAGTGTGAATTGTGAGGAAGATGCAATAAGGCTGCAGGGTGACTTGGACAGGTTGTGTGAGTGGGCGGATACATGGCAGATGCAGTTTAATGTAGGTAAGTGTGAGGTTATTCACTTTGGAAGTAAGAATAGAAAGGCAGATTATTATCTGAATGGTGTCAAGTTAGGAGGAGGGGGAGTTCAACGAGATCTGGGTGTCCTAGTGCATCAGTCAATGAAAGGAAGCATGCAGGTTCAGCAGGCAGTGAAGAAAGCCAATGGAATGTTGGCCTTCGTAACAAGAGGAGTTGAGTATAGGAGCAAAGAGGTCCTTCTACAGTTGTACCGGGCCCTGGTGAGACCGCACCTGGAGTACTGTGTGCAGTTTTGGTCTCCAAATTTGAGGAAGGATATTCTTGCTATGGAGGGCGTGCAGCGTAGGTTCACTAGGTTAATTCCCGGAATGGCGGGACTGTCGTATGTTGAAAGGCTGGAGCGATTGGGCTTGTATACACTGGAATTTAGAAGGATGAGGGGGGATCTTATTGAAACATATAAGATAATTAGGGGATTGGACACATTAGAGGCAGATAACATGTTCCCAATGTTGGGGGAGTCCAGAACAAGGGGCCACAGTTTGAGAATAAGGGGTAGGCCATTTAGAACGGAGATGAGGAAGAACTTTTTCAGTCAGAGGGTGGTGAAGGTGTGGAATTCTCTGCCTCAGAAGGCAGTGGAGGCCAGTTCGTTGGATGCTTTCAAGAGAGAGCTGGATAGAGCTCTTAAGGATAGCGGAGTGAGGGGGTATGGGGAGAAGGCAGGAACGGGGTACTGATTGAGAGTGATCAGCCATGATCGCATTGAATGGCGGTGCTGGCTCGAAGGGCTGAATGGCCTACTCCTGCACCTATTGTCTATTGTCTATTGTCTATGAGGGGAATGGATAGAGTGAATGCACAGAGTAGGGGAATCAAGAACAAGAGGACATAGGTTTAAGGTGAGGGAAGAAAGATTTAGTAGGAACCTGAGGGGCACCTTTTCCACACAGAGGGTGGTGGGTGTATGGAGCTAGTTGCCAGAGGAGGCAGATACTATATCAACAGTTAAAATACATTTAGACAGATACATGGATATGAAACGTTTAGAGAGATATGAGCCAAACGCAGGTAGGTGGAACTAGTGTAGATGGGACATTTAGCAAGTTGGGCCAAGAGGCTGTTTCGGTGCTGTGACTACTTTGCTGAAAGTAGTGTAACAATTATCAAATCCCATTTGTCAACACTTTGTCCAACTTCCCATCTGATTGATATCCTGTGGTAGCCTGAGACAACCTTCCTCACTGTCCTCCACATGCAAACCCAAAACCTATTCATCATTCCTCCTGCACTCACATCCAGCAATATAGATCGCAAACCGGTCCAGCACCAATTCCTGCGGTACAGAGGCACAGATTGGGGGACAGACAGAACTATTTCCCCAGTGTGGAAATGTCCACCATTAGAGAGCATTGCTATAAGATGAGAGGGGGAAAGTTTAATGGAGAAGCGTGGGGCAAGATCTCTTTTTACACAGAGTGGTGGAGGCCTGGAACGTGCTGCCAGGGGTGGTGGGGCAGTTACCTCAGTGGTGTTTAAGAAACTTTTAGACAGGCACAAGGAAGTGCACAGAACAGAGGGATGAGGATCATGTGCAGGCAAATGAGATCAGTTTAACTTGATGTCATGTTCAGCACAAACATTGTGGGCCGAAGGGTTCCTGTGCTATCCTGTTCTTCGTTCGATACAATTGTTCATAGACTTTCATTCAGGAAATATCCGTCCACCCTCGGCCTTCTGTCTCCAAGCCAATTGATTCCCCATTGTGGATCCATTCCAGAATCGGTTGAAGTTTGAAAGGTGATAACCAATATCACTGTCTCCATGGGAACCTCTTTTAAATCTCTGGGATGTTGAATGTCAGTTTACCGACACTCATTTCCTTCAGTTCTTCCACCACTTCCATTACTTGGCAGGTTTTTTGTCATCTTCAGTGAAGACAGACACAAACAATGTGTCTGCTTTCTTGTTCCTGTTAATAATCTGTCTGTGAGATCCCCATTTCCCCTCCAATTGTTTCCTCTCTACTGTATTTGTGAAGCTCTTCCAGTCTCTCGTTGTTTCCCACAGCTCACTATGATGTTCTGTCATGATTGTAATCATGTATAATCTTTCTGCTGAGTGGATAGCGCACCACAAAAAAGCTTTTCACTGTAGCTCAATACACGTGACAATAATAAACTATCTTGGTCCTCTGCCGAACTCTAATCTTCTTACAAACTTCAATTCTAGTAACTTTATAAACACTCCATCTTGAATTATCAATATCTTTAATTTTTCCTTGTAGCCACTGTTTTTTCCGTATACATTGATACTAAAAGTCCCAAGTTCCCAGTGCAAGCCGACCCTGCTATTTCTAAATATTGTGAGTCTCCACCTCACCACCATACTGTCAGTTGTGTGAATAGCACCACAATCTTTTCTGCTTGTTGTGAATGTGATGTACATATATATTTTTTATTTTGTCCTTTTAACAATTTCCTGTGCTTTATTTGTTTACTCCTTACCTTTGCTGATTTATTTAGTAATTTTCTAACTTGTGTTTCCTGCTTGGTTTTTCTCCTCCTTGACCGTCCACTTACATCCCGTCACCTTAACTGAATTCCAAGCCAGACCTGCCTCAATAGCACCTGCAGGAATTCCCCATGAGAATGTTAGCTTTGGTCTGCTGTTAATGTTCTACTGTATACGATGCGGCCATACGCACACGATTGTGATATCCTGCTCCAACTGCTTGCAGAGTTGTGCTGGATGCCCAGAGCCTCGGTGGCTAGCGATCGGAACGAAGGGTGTGAGTCTGTACAAACAGGGAGAGACAGAGTCCGTGGAGAGTTTTGATTACCAGCAGATGTCATCGTTTGAAGCAACAGATAAGAACACATTCAAAATTACTCTAAGTAAAAGGCACCTTTTGCTCGAATCTTGTAAGGTATTGTGCCCAATTGCTACTTAAAAATTCAACTATTCTGACAGATTTCACCGAAACACACGCAAGACACCGACTGCTCTGCTGTTCAAAAACATCAGGCTGAAGGATCCACTTCATGCCTCTTTTCCACAATCCTTGACTCACCTTTAATCCAAATCTCAACTTAGTCTTGAATAAATGTAATATGTTCATAATAGGAGAAGAATTAGGCCATCAAGTCTACTCCATCATCCAATCATGGTTGATCTATATTTCCCTCAACTCCAATTCTCCCGCCTTCCCCCCATAACCCCTGACACCCATACTAATCAAGAATCAATCTATCTCTGCTTTAAAAATATCCATTGACGGCCTCCACACCCGTCTGTGGCAATAAAGTCCTCTGATTCACCACCCTCTGACTAAAGAAATCCCTCTGTATCCTCCAATCACATTGGGAGGAAGGGTAGGTCAACTTTATAAAACACTGGTTGACTCACATGGAGAACGGTGACCAGTTCTGGAGGGGACACAGGAACCCTTTCACTGCCGACTGACCAGAACTGGTCACAGTGTTCCATGTGGCCCAACCAGTTTTATACAAAGAGACGCTAAAAGCTGGAGTAACTCAGCGGGTCAGACAGCAGCTCTGGAGAAAAGGAACGGGTGACCTTTCAGGTCGAGACCCTTCTTCACCAGATTGATTCCTGGGATGGCAGGACTTTCATATGAAGAAAGACTGGATAGACTCGTCTTGTACTCAATGGAATTTAGAAGATTGAGGGGGGATCTTATAGAAACTTACAAAATTCTTAAGGGATTGGACAGGCTAGATGCAGGAAGATTGTTCCAGATGTTGGGGAAGTCCAGAACCAGGGGTCACAGTTTAAGGATAAGGGGGAAGTCTTTTAGGACCAAGATGAGAAAGTTTTTTTTCACACAGAGAGAGGTGAATCTGTGGAATTCTCTGCCACAGAAGGTAGTTGAGGCCAGTTCATTGGCTATATTTTGAGAGGGGGTTAGATGTGGCCCTTGTGGCTAGAGGGATCAGGAGGTATGGAGAGAAGGCAGGTGAGTTAGATGATCAGCCATGATCATATTGAATGGCGGTGCAGGCTCGAAGGGCTGAATGGCCTACTCCTGCACCTATTTTCTATGTTTCTATGTTTCAGACACCTCGACCCGAAACGTCACCTGTTCCTTTTCTCCAGAGATGCTGTCTGACCCACTGAGTTACTCCAGCTTTTTGCGTCTACCTTTGGTTTAAACCAGTTCCTTCCTACAGCGTTTTATAAAGTTGATCCAGTCTCCCAGCTCATCTATTCTAGGCCTTGCCGAATAAAGACCTCAAGACTGCCCCTCACCATCATCACCACCAACCTGTGGGTCGTCTGCAAATTCCTTCAGTGACAGACCCGTCAGCAGCCTCTCCTCGGGCAACGGGTCTGTCGTCACGGCAGTCTGGGAACTATTGCTACGCTCTCTGTTTTTTAATCTTTAGGTCCAAGAGATTGCTGAGCTAATGAAGATCTACAGTGCCAACCATGTCAGAACCCGAACACGGACCCGAACCGGTGGTTATCAGATAAAACCCACCTCGCCGGTGAGCTGGCTGGTCCAGCCCCACCATGCACCAGACACAGGGAGGACTGGTCCTTAGCAGGCACAGGAAACCAAGTGTACAAGAGAGATATTTTTGGCAAGATTTTTGTCAATTCTGTTTATTATTGCATCAGTAGGTCTTCGTATCTAAGCAGCAAGCCTTGCCTTATCACTAACCCAACAGCTGTGTGGGTTGCTACAGGGGATTGCCTACTGCAAATGTCCAGGGCACAGATTGACGGCGGAGTCTCCACGCTCTTCAATGCATCGTGCTGGCTGTCAAATATTCAAATCCCTGTGGATCACAGTAAACAGATGCTCCAGGATTCAGGCATTTCAGACATGATCTGACATTTAGCACAACTTTTTAAATGTGTAATTCAATTCTCCAAAGCACTAATTCTCAGGTGGGGCTGTCCTACTAATGCACCTCAATTATTGGATGACCATGAACTGAAATAGAAGCCTTGGGAAAGGGAGATGGCGGTTTAATCCACAAAACTGTTCAGATGGGAAGATACAGTGCAGAAATTCCCTCGCCTACATTGGTCACCATTTGTGTCTGACATTTCACCAGCAGACAAAACCTGTAAACACCAGAGTTACCAGCTCCAAACCTCTGCAAAGTAGTTAAGAGATTATAACGGAATTAGTGACACAGGAAATCGCAGATGCTGGAACCGTGAGTAAACAGAAAAGTGCTGGAGGAACTCAATGGGTCAAGCAGCATCTGTGGACAGAATGGACAGAGACATTTTGGGTAGCCAGATCCACTGAGTTCCTCCAGCACTTTGTTTTATTGTTTACAAAGGAATTACTTTCTCTGACTGTCGATTTTGGACAAGGTGATGTTTTGCAAGTGGAATCTAAATTGGGCTGAGGCTAGATTGTCATTATCTAGTGCCTTGCCAGAGAAGGAAAAGACTGGGAATGTTATCTTCCTCTTCTAAGCCGAAGCATTGTAGCACAGATTGCCATTGCAACATGAACTTCAAGCAAGCACTTCAAGGATCAGTGGTGGCAGGGAGCTGAATCAGTCAGGAGCTCGTTTCTTGTTTGATTTGGCACAAGCTGAACAATCAACGTAAAACAAGGAGGAGGAAGTTCCCTGGAGCCGTTGGTGAGATATTGCACAAATCTGAACAGCATCAGGTGTAGAGTTCTCAGCCCAAGCTGCTGGCAGCTTTCGTTTTACAACTGCACCATCTAACTGTAAACTTGCTTTATAACAAAATAGCTTCTTTAAATTTAGTTCTCTACATTTCATTTCTCTTTCATGTACACCCATTGCACTATGTAACGGTTTTCAAGATTAAAACAACTTACTGTTTTACCAGAAAATTAGCTGCATTACATTTATGGGCATGGACAATAGACAATAGGTGCAGGAGGAGGCCATTCGGCCCTTCGAGCCAGCACCGCCATTCAATGTGATCATGGCTGATCATTCACAATCAGTACCCTGTTCCTGCCTTCTCCCCATACCCCCTGACACATCAACAGCCTCTTCCAGGTTTATAAACATCCAATATATGGACACACTATACACAAACGAGCGCCCACAATATTAGTAAATCGACATGTCCAAATGTCCATGCAAACATTTGTTCATCTTCAGGAAGCACACAGGCTGAGCAGGGTCAAGCACTTTGATCATTAACACTGATTTATTACAAAGCTACTTGATCAAATTATTGCAGATATGCAGATGCTTGTTGATATTTTTAATTCAGGTTCAATCTGAGATAAGTATTGACAAGATTGATTACAATTTTTGCAACTTTTTATTTAGAATCTAATTATTCATTACATTTATTTTTGAAATGTGTGCATTGGTGGCAAGCTAGAATTCAATTCTCATTCCTGAAGAATGTTGAGCTGTCATTCTGTTGAAGATACACCCACAGTGCTGACTGGTGGACCTCCAAATCTCGCCCATATTCTGACTTGTGCCTATTTAATGGTCCAAAATTTTGGAGTGTCAGAGGCAAGACAGTTGGCACAGGAGGTGAAATCACTGACCTATTTGTCAAGCACTCCTACTTATGTGATGGTCCTGATAAGTTTCTAATAAATGGTGACCCGAGTATAGATGCAGTAAGCCATGGCACGGCAGGTCAGTCTCCCTGATGGGAGAGCGTTGTTGGAATAGACCGGTACAGCACAGGACAGGTCCTTCACAGGGCAATGTCTGTACCAAACATGATGCCAAGACCACCTCTTTATCTGCCTGTACACAATACATGTCCTTTCGTCCCTTGCTTATCCATGTGCCTATCCAAAAGTCTCTGAAACGCTGCCATTGTATTTGTCTTCACTCACCACCCTCAGTGTAAACATACTTGCCCAGCATATCTCCTTTAAACTTTGCCCCTCTCACCTTAAAGATATGCCCTTTTGTATTTGGTATTTCAATTCTGGGAAAAGGATTCTGTCTCCCCTATCTATGCCTCTCATAATTTTACATACGTATTAAGTCTGGCATAAAACCTCTGGCATTCCAGAGAAACCAATCCAAGTCTATCCATCTCTCTGCTCATCAATGCTGTTAACAGTCTTGTCATTAATTGTATAATTTCCTCACACTTGCTTGGATTGGACTATCTGACAATCTCTGTCCATTTCTGTAGCTGATCTAAATACCTTGGTATACACACAGTCCGCGACTCCTGAAATCTTGGTGTAATTTGCAAACTTACTAAACAATCCATCTGTGTTTATGTCCAGGTCATTTATATATATCACAAACAGCAGAGGTCCCAGCGCAGGTCCCTGCGGGACTCCACTGGCCAAAGACCTCCAGCCTGAATATCATCCTTCCACCACAACCCTCTGTCTTCTATCAGTAAGCCTGTTATGAATCTATACCACAAAGCCCCGTGTACCTTAATGTTCTGGGTCAGCCCAGTATGTGGGTCTTCATCAAATGCCTTACCATGTAGACACCATCCATGCCTTACCCTCAGCGATCACCTTCGTCACCTCCTTGAACAATTCAATCAAGTTAGTAAGACACGACCTGCTGCGTACAAAGTCAAGCTGACTGTCTCTATTTAACCATCTTTCCAGGTGGGAGTAAATCCTATCCCGAAGAATCCTCTCAAATAGCTTCCCTACGATTGATGTGAGGCTCACCGGCCATTTAGTCCCATTGTTTCTCTCCACTTCACCTACTTAAATAAAAGAACATTTGCTCCTCTCCAGTCCTCCGGGAGCTCGGCGGTGGCTAGAGAAGATGCAAAGGTCTTCGTCAAGGTTCCTGGAATCTCCTCTCTTGCCTCAATAACCTGGGAGATTCCCTCACGTCCTGGCGATTCATCCACGTTAATGCTCTTCAAGATCCCCAACACCTCCGCTTTCTTCATCTCAAACTGCCCTTGCATACGAGTGTTCTCTACACTGCCCTCACTGTCCTCCATGTTAGTGAAAACAGATGCAAAGTGCTTGTTTAATGCCTTGTCTACATCGCCAGACTTCAAGCACAAATTCATATCTTTATCCTCGAGAGGTCCTTCTTCCTAGTCACCCTCTTGTTTTATATGTCGGTATAAATAAAAAGCCTTGGGATCCTCTTTAATTTGACACCAAAGCCTTCTCCTGCTCTTCTAATTGCCCGCCTGGGTTCTTTCCTCTTTGCTTTATATTCCTCAAAGGCCCCAGGACATGCAGGGTCTGTGTACAGCACTGGGAGGTAGTGGTGAGGTGTCGACTGTGCCTGGAAACATGGTCACTAAGCCGTCTCCTAGTATATCATATCATATCATATATATACAGCCGGAAACAGGCCTTTTCGGCCCTCCAAGTCCGTGCCGCCCAGCGATCCCCATACATTAACACTATCCTACACCCACTAGGGACAATTTTTTTAAAACATTTACCCAGCCAATTAACCTACATACCTGTACGTCTTTGGAGTGTGGGAGGAAACCGAAGATCTCGGAGAAAACCCACGCAGGTCACGGGGAGAACGTACAAACTCCTTACAGTGCAGCACCCGTAGTCAGGATCGAACCTGAGTCTCCGGCACTGCATTCGCTGTAAAGCAGCAACTCTACCGCTGCGCATACATCAAGCATCATTCAACCCCACTCCGTCCCTAGCATCCTCCCGCTCAATATACAGTCCCTAGACAATATGATTGAGGATGTAAGGACAGGGTTGCTTTACCTGAGAAACAGGTGCACTGGTACAGGTGCACTGGTACAGGTGCACTGATACAGGTGCAGTGGTAGAGCTGCTGCCTCAGTGCCAGAGACCAGGTTTGATCCTAACTGTCCGTGTGAAGTTTGCATGTTCTCCATGTGATTGTATTGGTTTCCTCTGGGTACTCCGGTTTCCTCCCACATTCCAAAGTCATGTCGGTTTGTAGATGGATTGCCCTCTGTAAATTGTTCCTGGTATGTAGCATACAGAAGTGGATAACTCATATTTCACTTGGGCAGCTTACAACCCAGGTATGAAGTCAATAGACAATAGATGCAGGAGGAGGCCATTCGGCCCTTCGAGCCAGCACCGCCATTCAATGTGATCA
Organism: Rhinoraja longicauda; assembly: GCF_053455715.1. Classification (NCBI taxonomy): domain Eukaryota; kingdom Metazoa; phylum Chordata; class Chondrichthyes; order Rajiformes; family Arhynchobatidae; genus Rhinoraja; species Rhinoraja longicauda. Next base: position 190,571 of record NC_135981.1, on the reverse strand, counting down.
TGGCTGATCATTCTCAATCAGTACCCCGTTCCTGCTTTCTCCCCATACCCCCTGACACCGCTATCCTTAAGAGCTCTATCTAGCACTCCGCCATCCTTAAGAGCTCTCTCTAGCAGGTGATGAGTCATACAAGAAATCGAGATAATGGCAACAAACCTACTCGGGTAAGACAGCAATTCCCCAATATCATGTTGGGCAATTTACAGAGGAACTGTCCAATCCACTATTTATGTTTGTACAGAACCAGATCACTTTCCGAGTCTCATCTGTCCCTGCAAGGTGCTGAGTCAGGTGGTCTGGATGAGGCTGATGGAGATTGCTGGTGAGTACGGGATCTCAGAGAACAGAGCATGGGGTCTGCACGCAGAAAGTCAAGAGTGCAGCACTCCTGCTGTACCAAGACTGAAAAGCTGGTACTGACAATTGTGGCCCTGCCTCCCGGATTCAGGCAGTTTGCCCTCATGGATAACTCACCTGCTAATTGCCAACTAACTAACTGATTAGTCCACTATGATGCAGGAAACTATATTCTGCACTCAGTATCTTTCCTTTTCTCTCTACCTGCTGTACATGAGTCTGGTATGATTATATTTCTGTGTACTATTATCTGATTCTATTGGATAGCATGTAAAACAAAGCATTTCACTGCACCTCAGTGCATGTGACAATATTAAACATTAACCATCTACCTGTCCTTTCAATAATAGAGATCAGTAAACTTTCATTTATTGCTGATGGACAAAGATGAAATCAAACAATCATTAACAAATTGTGAGATACTAACTGAAATGCACGACAATAATGTGCATTTTATAAGAGATGCAAAAACTACCATTCAATAGAGAAACTATTTTATTAGCTGCTGTTAAACAGGTCTCTTAATCGTGCATTCTACATCCTCAGATCATGTTCCCAGCTACTTCAACACACTCAATACTGAAAGCACAAGCTAAACATCTCTGAAACTTCTGACCAATCATCTTAAAATTGCCTTCATGCGAAGGTGTGGTGATGAAGACATTTTAACACTACCCGCAAACCCAAAAATTGTAACCATAGTAAAACACTAGCCTAAGTGAGCAGAATTGTACTTTCCTGAAGCATTTCCTAATGTAAGTGCTTGCTTAAGTGAGCAGAGAGGTATTGGACATCGCAGGAGAAGCAACATCTACTGATCGTGTTCAAGCAGGCAAATAGTTACAATAGCAGACAATGGATGCAACCTGTTGCCTTGCTCATCCCCCAGTGCAAGGCCAGATACTACAGCTGGACAAAATTTACAAATTAAACCATCCAATTCTGGATTAAAATTGCCTTTGAAGGATTGAATTGAAGGATGAGAGGAGATCTTATCGAAACGTATAAGATTATTAAGGGGTTGGACACGTTAGAGGCAGGAAACATGTTCCCAATGTTGGGGGAGTCCAGAACAAGGGGCCACAGTTTAAGAATAAGGGGTAGGCCATTTAGAACTGAGATGAGGAAAAACTTTTTCAGTCAGAGAGTTGTGAATCTGTGGAATTCTCTGCCTCAGAAGGCAGTGGAGGCCAATTCTCTGAATGCATTCAAGAGGGAGCTGGATAGAGCTCTTAAGGATAGCGGAGTCAGGGGGTATGGGGAGAAAGCAGGAACGGGGTACTGATTGAGAATGATCAGCCATGATCACATTGAATGGCGGTGTTGGCTCGAAGGGCCGAATGGCCTCCTCCTGCACCTATTGTCTAAAATGAAGGGGAAAGACTTTTGCCAAAAATGCTTCTTTTTACAATAAACTGTTGTGAGTGGAAGTGTTTCCAGAACTGTGGGAATCCAGTCAATAACCTGTTGTCACAAGTGTTTCACAGCACACTGTACTAACTCACTATATACATTGGGGGCTTTTCCAGGCTCACACCAACATGGCACTCAAAATCCACAGATGTGCTGGTAAATCACTGACCTGAACCAACACAGTGATACAACTAAACTTTCTGACCAATGTCTCCAGCACTAGTTGTCACCTGGAATCTTCCTTGAAACATGTTGAGGGAAGGAGCAGGGGGTGATATTCAGCAAAGATGTTAATTTCCCACAGGAGCCTCCAGGTCGAAGCCCGGCAATCCTGCACATTCACCATATTCCAGTTAGTCACTTCACAAAGGATAAATAGAAATGTAATAGAGTTGACTTATTAGCATACAACAATGGAATCTGCAGCTGTAAACCTTAGCAAGCAGTGGTTGATATCACTGCTGCTGTGTACCCCAGGAGATGTAGTCAGGGCGAGTTGCAGCATGATATTCATCAATTAACTGCTGCACAATCTCCCGGGAATTATCCAGTTCGTCAAAACTCTCCTTAAATATGTCCTCTTTGCGAAATTGTTCTAAGAATGCTTCTCTTTTTCTGAGTTTATCATACTGTCTGCTGGTTTTTTCAAACAACTGTGGGATGAAGAGAAAACCCTTAATTCCATAAAATCAAACACGTGTTACATTAAGGTGCAGAATGGTTTCACAATTTTTTTAGTACAGAACCCTTTAATATTAAACCCCTTATTTCATTCTCTGATATTCAATATTCTTTGAATATTTGTTTTCACACTGAACATTTTATACAGGACAGGTTTTATTTGGTGTTTTATAACATTCAACCAAAACTTTTGTCAACAGTTCTAATCTTGTGGCTGGAATGTACATACAAGCTATTCATGATCTCTTGAAACAGACATACCCAGAAAAGAGCAACACACAGTCAAATCCCTCGTATCAGACAGCAGGATTTGAACTGTTATCACCATTTGTTTTGAATGTATACATACATGATAAAGTACAGTATTGGGACAGGACCTCAAAGGTTAGTCAAGCAAGCCAGAATGGCTGATTTATTGGGACTTTCCACCCCTGGCAGCACACTGCAAGGAATGGTGCACTCCCAATAGCAAATGACCAGTGAGCTCAGCCAATGCACCAGTGGGTGTAAGATCTAACCCATTTACTGTCTTGTTGAACAGAATTTGTTTATAAAGTGTTCTTTACTCTCAGTCATTTATTTCACTTTCCACTGCACATCAACAATTTAATCACAGAAATGCAAACACATTGCCAGACAATAAGAATAAAACTATTAGAACTGTCACCTGTCAACCACAAAGATACTGATACTTACTGAGGAGATGCTGGTATGATTGGCCATCATAAGCCCACTGACACGGTGAGCTGACGGCAGGTATGGAGACTTCCGTGACAATGCCACTTGAATACTAGCCGGTCCCCAAGGTATGAAGTTGGCCAACTTTCGCTCTCGTATTCTTTGCAGACTTTTATGGACCTATTTAAAGAATGTGGCTTAGAGTGAAAACATAATCCTATTGCATCTGTGATCACCTTGATGCAGCAAAAAGCACTTTTATTTAAAGTGCTCTCACTTAATGACAAGCAATACAGGGCAGTAAGTCCAAGACACGAGACCATGAGAAACATCTCGTTGCTTTTAGTTGATGATTCCTCATATGTTGGAAAACATACTTGGCGAATAAAGTATGATTATGATTATTGCCCAGAACATAACCTCCTACCTTGTATTTAATGCCCTGACTGATGAAGGGCAGTGTCCCATATGCCTTCCTATTGTCATTACGCACCTGCATTACCACCCTCAGGTATCTGTGGACTTACACACAGAGGTGGCTTTGTTCCTCAGTCCCACCAAAACCCTTCCATTCATGGCATGTGCCCTAAGCTCATTAGTGCTCCCAAATTGCATAACCATATTAATTTGTATTAAACACTATCTGCCATTTTCAGCCCATATCATCACCACACGGATATTTCCCTACACCCCATGATTAGCTTTCACACCTTCAATAACTCTGCCAGTCTTCATGTGAACCGATGAAGGCAAGCATACGTATGCCATCGTTACCACTCTACTCTCTCATGTTGCCACTTTTGGGGGAGGGTTATGGATTTGGGTCCCAAGATCAATGTTATTAAAGGACTTGCCATTATTTGTATTCTTTTCTCTTACATCAATAAACTTGCTCGCTGAAAATGATTATAGACACAAAATGCTGGCGTCAGGCTGCATCTCTGGAGAAAAGGAATATGTGACGTTTCGAGTTGAGACCCTTCATCAGACCTTCCTTGGAGTAAACTGTATCTGCCATTTCTTTGCACATTTCAGTAACTGATCCTACTTTCATTTACCTGATAACAGCCTTTCCCAATCAATCAAGTTCCTGTCTTATGCCATCAAAATCAGCCTTTCACCAATTTAGATTTTAATTTATTAGTGTGCCTTCTCTCCACAACTATTTTAAAATTAATAGAATTATAGTCACGGCTCTCAAAGTGTGCCCTCACTGACACTTCAGTCATTTGCCCAGAGTAGGTCGAGTGCTGCCTTTATGGATGTGGAGAGTTTCTATACCCATTCTTAACTTGATGAGGTTCTAACTCTATAATCTTACCTGAGTAGGGTCCACTTCCCCTTGGATAATGTTGAGGATGGCAATGTAACAGTGGTTAGTTTGCCTGTCCCTGCCAGTGGACACCATCACATTCTTTGGTTGCAACAGTCTTCGCATGACGTCCAGGACCGTAGTTTTACGTACACTTGCCACCTGAGGACAAAAGATGCACTAGTTTTAAAAATTAGCGAGTTGTAATTTTCTATCCCTCCCTTTGAACAAAAGTAGCATAGAATCAGTGAACAGAAATAGAGCCAAAACTAACTAGTTTCTCATTAAAAAAGGCAAATATATCTAGTCTTGGTTTTTGATGGTTTATTATTGTCATGTATATCGAGATACAGTGAAAAGTTATGCTTGCGTACTATCTGATCAAATCATATTAGTACTATCAAGAAATAAACAAGGACAACAGGCAACACAAATAGCAGCGCGCAGTAGGTAATGTTACATACATTATGGTGTTAGAGTTACAGAGAAAATTCCAAGATCCACAATGAGGTAGGTTGGAAGATCAGTACTACACCCTATCTTATGGGAGGACCATTCACTCTGATATTGTCATAACTTACACAGTTGCAAGACACCATTTGCTATCAAGAGTGCTTGAACATAACCTACAATGCCCTCCATAATGTTTAGGACAAAGACCCATCATTTATTTATTTGCCTCTGTACTTCATAATTTGAGATTTGTAAGAGAAAAAAAATTGCGTGTGGTTAAAGTGCACATTGCCAGATTTTAATAAATGCCATTTTTATACATTTTGGTTTCACCATGTAGAAATTACAGCAGTATTTATACATAGTGCTCCCCCCCCCCCCCCCACCACCATATCAGCGACCATAATGTTTGGGACATAGCAATGTCATGTAAATGAAAGTAGTCATGTTTAGTGTTTTGTTGCATTTCCTTTGCATGCAATGACTGCTTGAAGTCTGCGATTCATGGACATCACCAGATGCTGGGTGTCTTCTCTGGTGATGCTCTGCCAGGCCTGTATTGCAGCCATCTTTAAGCTTATGCTTGTTTGGGGTGCTAGTCCCCTTCAGTTTTCTCTTCAGCATATAAAAGGCATGCTCAATTGAGTTCAGATCGGGTGAGTGACTTGGCCACTGAAGAATTGACCGTTTTTTTAGGTTTGAAAAAATCCTTTGTTGCTTTAGCAGTATGTTTGGGATCATTGTCTTGCTGTAGAATGAACCGCTGGCCAATGAGTTTTGAGGCATTTGTTTGAACTTGAGCAGATAGCTTGTGTCTATACACTTCAGAATTCATTATGCTACTACCATCAGCAGTTGTATCATCAATGAAGATAAGTGAGCCAGTACCTTCAGCAGCTTTACATGCCCAGGCCATAACACCCCCACCACCGTGTTTCACAGATGAGGTGGTATGCTTTGGATCTTGGGCAGTTCCTTCCCTCCTCCATACTTTGCTCTTGCTATCTAATATAAGCTAATCCTCATCTCATCTGTCCACAAGACCTTTTTCCAGAACGGTGGTTGCTCTTTTAAGAACTTCTTGGCAAACTGTATCCCGGCCATCCTATTTGCGGTCAGCAGTGGTTTGCATCTTGCCGTGTACCCTCGGTATTTCTGTTCATGAAGTCTCCTGCGGACAGTGGTCATTGACAAATCCACACCTGACTCCTGAAGAGTGTTTCTGATCTGTCGGACAGGTGTTTGGGAATTTTTATTTATTATAGAGATAATTCTTCTGCCATCAGCTGTGGCCTGCCAGTCCCTTTGCGATTAGTAAGCTCACCAGTGCTCTCTTTCTTCTTAATGATGTTCCAAACAGTTGATTTTGGTAAACCTAAGGTTTGGCCGATGTCTCTAACGTTTTATTCTTGTTTCTCAGTCTCATAATGGCTTCTTTGACTTTCATTGGCACAACTTTGGTCCTCATGTTGATAAACAGCAATAAAAGTTTCAAAAGGTGATGAAAAGACTGAGGAAGACTAGGTGCTGGGAGGTCTCTTATACCTGCATTAAGGAGGCATTTGAACACACCTGAGCAATTACAAACACCTGTGAAGCCATGTGTCCCAAACATTATGGTGCCCTGAAATGGGGGGGACTATGTATAAATACAGCTGTAATTTCTACATGGTGAAACCAAAATGTATAAAAAACACCCTTTAATAAAATCTGACAAAGTGCACTTTAACTCCATGTGATTTTTTCTATTACAAATCTCAAATTGTGGAGTACAGAGGCAAATAAATAAATGATGGGTCTTTCTCCCAAACATTATGGAGGGCACAGTATATAAATTCATGCACAAGCCCCTCAGACCACCATCTTAATCAGTATTAGCATGAGCACAGAACTAGGGCGGCACAATGGCACAGCTGGTAGAATTGCTGCCTCACAGCACCAAAGATTCGGGTTCGATCCTGATATCGGGTGTTGTCTGTGTGGAGTTTGCATGTTCTTATATGTTTAAGGTGAAGGGGGAAAGATTTTATAAGAATCTGAGGGGTAACTTTCTCACACAAAAGGTGGTAGGTGTATGGAAAGAGCTGCTGGAGGAGGTAGTTGAGACAGGGATTATCGCTATGTTTAAGAAACAATTAGACAGGCACATGGATAGGACAGGTTTAGAGGGACATGGTCTAAACGCAGGCAAGTGGGACTAGTTTGGATGGAACACGTTAGTTTGTGTGGTCAAGTTGGGCCAAAGGGCCTGTATGATTCTATGATAGTGATCTACACTATTTTCTAGGGGGAGGAGTCACTTTGGAAAAAAAATTAGAGGGTCGCGTAAACCAAATTGACACATTGTTCTTATTTTTTTAAATCCTGTTGTATCAAAGTGACTTTAATGACAAATTTCACTGACACCTTCATCCCTAATGAAGATGGCAATATGAAGATTTAAAATCTTCACCAGCACAAATGCCATGGAACATATATACAAACAACAGGTCAGAATAGTGGAGCACATTGGCCCTTGAAGATACAAGCCACTACATGACAAACAAATTAATTGTTGTTACATCAAACATAATTTAAGACATAAAACCAATCACCACGTACTGATTGATCTGTGGTAAGCGGAGTATAACCAGTCATGAGAAAATGAAGCCTTGGAGTGGGAATGAGGGAAGCAATCAATCCGATTAGATCATTATTCATATAGCCAGGGTACCGTAGTGTGGTGGTACTTGCAGACATGATGGTGGACACCTATGAAACAAAATCACAACACAAAGTCACACTGCAGCTAAAATCATTAAAACATCAATACACTAGCTGGGTACAACTAAACAGAAGCCAATCAAAGCTTTGGTGTTGGGAAGCAATAAATAGGAGCATCCATTCATCAGAACAAACCCAAGAAAATAATTAACTTGACCAGATCAAGGCTGCAAGATAATTACAGCTGCCCATAAAACTGCATTTCAACATTAGATTACCCTCTATGAGAGTCCCCTCCCCGAGCTGTGCTTCCACACCATAATGCCAAAGGACTAATGTGTCAGCCGTGCTTCCGTTCACTTTTTATTCCGATCCAAAAGTCCCGCAGCTGAAACATTAAGCTGGGAAAGTCAGTGGGCGGCAGCAGTAACAATAGCAGTACAGTAGACTATTATTGTTATGATTAAACTACTATTGTTTTTTTTTTTGTGTGTATCCATGTGTGTACGTGTGTGTGTGTACTCGTATGTGTATATATACACAATGAACTTTTTTCTCTCTCGTTTATTATATTGTTTACAGTGTACTATGTTTACATATTCTGTTGTGCTGCAGCAAGCAAGAATTTCATTGTTCTATCTGGGATATTTGATAATAAAATACTCTTGACTGTTGCCAGCATTCAGGTGGAGGAGCAGTCACTGGGGGGCAGTGCCAGGCAGTGGAAGGGCTGCAGGAGCAGTCACTGGGGGGCAGTGCCAGGCAGTGGAAGGGCTGCAGGAGAAGTCACTGGGGTCACTGCCAGGCAGTGGAAGGGCTGCAGGAGCAGTCACTGGGGGGCAGTGCCAGGCAGTGGAAGGGCTGCAGGAGAAGTCACTGGGGTCAGTGCCAGGCAGTGGAATGGCTGCAGGAGAAGTCACTGGGGACAGTGCCAGGCAGTGGAAGGGCTGCAGTGCCACCTAGGGGCAGGGAGTGCTACATTGTCAGAGATGGTGACTTTTGGTGCTCCAATTGAAAGGGACAACCCTGAGCCTGAGTTACCCCAGCATTTTGTTTTTCTTTGGTATAAATCAACATCTGTAGTTTCCTTGTTATGATATGAGGGATCATGTGTCTGCAGGAATTACATGAAGGAATTCCTGCTGCTCTAGATGCCAACTTATTTACATCGGCGAAACCAAGTGCAGGCTCGGCGATCGCTTCGCTGGACACCTGCGCTTGGTCCGCATTAACCCCCCTCCCATTCCCAGTCTGACCTTTCTGTCATGGGCCTCCTCCAGTGCCATAGTGAGGCCCACCGGAAATTGGAGGAACAGCACCTCATATTTCGCCTGGACAGTTTGCAGCCCCTTGGTATGAACATCGACTTCTCCAACTTTAGATAGTTCCTCTGTCCCTCTCTTCCCCTCCTCCTTCCCAGATCTCCCTCTATCTTCCTGTCTCCACCTACATCCTTCCTTTGTCCCGCCCCCGACATCAGTCTGAAGAAGGGTCTCGACCCAAAACGTCACCCATTCCTTCTCAAGATGCTGCCCGACCTGCTGAGTTACTCCAGCACTTTGTGAATAAATACCTTCGATTTGTACCAGCATCTGCAGTTATTTTCTTATAAGGAATTCCTATAGTCAGTTTTGATATTTAAATGAACATCCTGCCCCGATTAAATTATTTTTACAAGCAATTCCGATCTATCTTCCAAAAAGGTTTTTTTAAAAATCGATTCAATTATTACTAATTTTATTTGGGACTACAAGACTCATAGAATAAATAAAAGACATCTATGTAAGTCTAAAACTAATGGAGGAATTGCCTTACCTAACTTCTTATTTTATTATTGGGCGGTTAACATTAAAAATATAACCTGCTGGTTGGATGAAACTGATCAACAACCGGATTGGTTAAAGATGGAGAAAGAGGATTGTTTACCATTTGATATTGGTGCGATCCTCTTAGCCCCAATAAATTTAAATAAAAAAACATATGGAGGTAACCCGATTATACACAGTGTTATCCGTACCTGGAAACAATTAAAACTTACTTTAAAACTGAGTAAATTATCTGCTTTCCTCCCTATTGCGAATAACCCTTCTTTTAAACCGTCTGTCTTAGATAGAGGATTTGCTCAATGGAAAAGTTATGGAATTAAAAGGGTGGGAGATCTTTATCATAAGGGAACTTTTCTTTCTTTTCAGGAGTTACAGCAGAAGTACGGATTACATGTTAATAATTATTTTAGATATTTACAACTTAGAGATTATGTAAAATTATACATGCAAGAATATAAATTTAGAGGTCCAGAAACTCTTGATGTATGCCTGAATCGACATTATAATTCAAATAAATTAATATCCTTTATTTATAATACTCTCCTAGATACTGACATTCCGTCATCAGAATCATATAGACGAGCATGGGAGGACGAATTGAACCAACTCATAATGCAAGATATATGGGATGAAAGTTTACAACATATACACCAATGTTCATTAAATACTAGACATTCCTTAATACAATTAAAAATAATACATAGATTACATTATTCGAAGACGAAATTAAATAGGATTTTTCCTAGTATCTCTCCTATTTGTGATAAATGTCAATTTCAAGAAGCTAATTTAACTCATACTTTCGTAACTTGCATAAAAACGCAAAATTTTTGGTTGGATATTTTTTAAATAGTTTCTAAAGTTATCGACAAGCAATTGGATATGGATCCAAAATTAATTATATTAGGATTATCAGAACATACTACAAACTTTACAACAAGTCAGGTACATTTTCTTGATTACGGTTTAATAACTGTGAAAAAATTAATACTTAAATTTTGGAAAAAACCAATAACCCCCACAATTAAAATGTGGACTACGGAAATGACAGAGACCCTGCATTTGGAAAAAATAAGATTTGCCTTAATTGACAAACCTGATTTATTTTTTAAAATATGGTCTCCATTTATTGAATTTTTAGAAAAGTAAATGGATTTGACACAGGACTAAAATACAAATTTAAAATTAAAAGTTGAAACTTGAGTTTAGGGTTGGATGTACAACTGTGGTTATTGTCTCCCGGATCTACCCCCTTTAATTTTTATAGTTATACCTTTAAAAAAAAAAAAATATTCTCTCTTCCCAATAGTTTATAGTTTTTTTTTTTCTTCTTTATTTTTTATTTTCTCTCTTTTAAAATTTAAAAATTGAAGCTATGTAAGAAATTTGTAACAAATTTGTCTTTTATTTCTATCTGTACATATGCTTTTCAAAAAAAATTTATTTTTAAAAAAAAATTATTTTTACACCACCTTTTCTTTTTTCTTTAATTAACCTCCCAATTCTATGTGCATTAAGCAATGCTTTGTAGATCTCTAATCTAGTTATTTACTTACCAACTGGTTGATCTGAGAAAAGGAAGGTTTCTGAATATGAAGCCTGTCTGTTGCAATCCGATTTAGTGCTGTGTTGTCAAGAACAACCTTTGAAAATACAGAATAGCAGCTCAGAGCTCAGTCCAAAACAGCAAACCACAGCTTGCCACAAGTTGAAACATTCCACTTGAAGTTACTCACCACACAGTCTGCATTTTGAGTTAGTCTCTTCAGTGTTAACAGCGAATTATAAGGCTGCACAACAACATCACTCATCTCATCTTGATTAGGGAATACAGAGTAAGTCTGAACCAACTTCTTTGGGTACCTTCGGAGATTTAATAGGTTTAATAGATTTAATAGGTTTGCAATTCAGAATAGTCAGACTTTCAAATTCTGATAAATAACATTGGTTTTCCTCCCTAAACATTTGTAGAGATTGAGAAACTCAAATAAAGTATTGTTGGTGAAACATTAGTCTTAGAGAAACAAATGCGATTCACATATGATAAATCTGCAAGACCTTTCAATCTACATCGCAGAGTTTGATGGCGGCAGCTAAGGAGAGAGAGAGGAGGTATTAGTTGTTATCTTCCCAAATTTCATAGAAGCTGATGCAGCTGCTGCAGACTAGAAGGCAACTGCTGTAAATTCAATACTTTATAAAAGGGAGAATAAAAAAGAGAACTATGGGCCAGTTAACCTGACTTCAATAACATGGGAAAGGCTATAATTTATTAAGGAAGTAGTAGAAGGGCATTTAAAATAACAACAACAGAACTGGGTTTGGCCAATATGTGCTTATGAAAAGGAAATTATGCTTGCAAAGCCGCTACCTTTTGTGTTTGTCACTATCAGGATAAGGGCATTTAATTATTGTGGTGTATCAGAAAGCAGATTAATCTCTGGAATTATAAAACAAAGGACTGGTATTTAGATAAAGGGCTCGTAGTCTACACATGAGGTAATGTATTTGGGAATGATGACAGGAGATATTTCTTCAAACAGGGCTGTGAAATCCTCTGTTCCAAGGACTGTAGATGATAATTTGTCAAGTATACAATTCAGAGTAGAATTAAGGAATGTTGTGAAAGGGGAGAGTGGAATTGATAGGGACGTTAAATCATGCAGCATGGAGACAGTCCCTTCAAGCCAACTCATTGTCCAAGGAAGGTAGACACACAATGCTGGAGTAACCCAGCGGGTCATGCAGCATCTCGGGAAAATTGTCCAAGGAGCCTTCCTGAGCTAGTCCCGTATCCCTCCAAACCTTTCCTATCGATAAACCTGTTCAAATGTTTTTTAAACATAATTATACCTGCTTCTACCATTTCCTCGAGCAACTCACTCCATGGTAGCGCAGCGGTAGAGTTGCTGCTTTACAGCGAATGCAGCGCCGGAGACTCAGGTTCGATCCTGACTACGGGTGCTGCACTGTAAGGAGTTTGTACGTTCTCCCCGTGACCTGCGTGGGTTTACTCCGAGATCTTCGGTTTCCTCCCACACTCCAAAGACGTACAGGTATGTAGGTTAATTGGCTGGGTAAATGTAAAAATTGTCCCTAGTGGGTGTAGGATAGTGTTAATGTATGGGGATCACTGGGCGGCACGGACTTGGAGGGCCGAAAAGGCCTGTTTCCGGCTGTATGTATATGATATGATATGATATGATATGATATGATATAACCACCACCCTCTATATGAAATGGTTGCCTCTCAGGACCTCATTAAATCTTTCCTCACTTTAAACCTATGCGCTCTAGCTTTAGACTTTCCTATTCAGGGAAAAAGACTGTGCCTCACCCACTTTATCTATGCCCCACAGCATCCTTCTCTACAAGGGATACAGTCCCAGCCTATCCAGCCTCACGTTATAATTCAGTCCCAGCAACAACATTGTGAATTATTTTGCATCCACTCTAGCTTAGTTATATCCTTCCAGCAGTATGGCGACCATTACTTTAATAAACCAATGTCTTAAGACTTGTGTACTGCTTCCAAGCCTTCCAATTCCAATCTCAGTCTACAACAGTCACTTATATTCATTTGACTTATATTCGTCTGGAAGTGGCTGTGCTGCCAAGCGGCTGCGGCTCGCCGGCAGTCTGTTTGTCTTTTTTTGTCTATGTGTTAGTGTTTTAATAGAATTATGTATAGTAGTCTATTTTTAGCTGTGTATATGTGGGGAGTGGTGGGGGGATGGGGGAAACCTTTCTTTTTAAAAATCTCTTCCTCGACGGAGATGCGAACCTTTTCCGAGTCGTATCTCCGTCGTGCTGCGGCCCAACACCGTGGAGTGGGCGGCCTCCAGCTGGGATAAATCCTGAGGGCTCCAGTCGCAGGGCCTGGACTTACCATCTCGGAGCTGGCCGACTTTCGGAGGCTCGGCCACGGGCCCTGTGGACTGCAACATCGGGTGCTCGCAGGTCCCTGGCTGGCGACCGGCTCCAGCCGTGGCGGCTTCCACCACCCCATCGGAGGGCTTGATCGACCCGCTTGCAGGACCGTGGCCCGGCGCAGCCGCGGGACCTTCCATCGCGCGGCTCGGTCGCGGGGCCTTCCATCGCCCGGCGCGGCTCGGTCGCGGGGCCTTCCATCACCTGGCGTGGCTCGGTCGCGGGACTTTTCGTCGCTCGGCCGCGGGGCCTTCCATCTACTTGCGGGGGCTCCGCGAGTCGGGAGCCTCGGCAGAAGTCGAACTATCTGTCCGTGGGAGAAGCATGGGGGAAGAGAGGCTGTGATGCCTTCCATCACAGTGAGGGGGAGTCACTGTGATGGATGTTTGTGTTAAAATTGTGTGTCTTGTGTCTTTTACTCTGTACTGTTGTGGCTGCGTGGCAAATGATTTTCCTTCAATTCATTTTGAATGACAATAAAGGCATATTATTATTATTATTATTATTATTACTCACCTGTCATTTAACTTCTCCAAGAGGTAGGAACCCAAACCAGAACCTGTCCCACCAGCAATGGAATGACATAGAACAAAACCCTGTCGGTGAAAACACAATCAAAAATGATTTAAATTTCATTTAAATAACCAGCTTCATGGAATTGAGTCAAAGCTGAAATCTAGCTCCATGAAAGTGGCAACACAAGTAGATGGAGTGGTAAAAAATGCATATGGTACATTTACATTTATAGGTCAGGGCATTGATGCTCTGCCATTTAGATTACATGCACTACCAGAGTTTAGAATTCACAAGGCATTTTTTAATTAAACTATGCAGTAGTTCAAATAAGCTTTGCGGTTCACCAGCACTCAATGTCCTCCACAGGTTCAGTAAGGTGACATTCCGGAGAGCTATTTGTAACCCAAATACTTCTCAAGTTGGAAATGCAGTCATTAACTAGGAAGGTTCCTGCAGCAGCCGACAAATCCATCCCATTGGTCTTCAAAGCTTATTTGAACTACTGCATAGTTTAATTAAAAAATGCCTTGTGAATTCTAAACTCTGGTAGTGCATGTAATCTAAATGGCAGAGCATTAATATACGCAGAGACTTTGTGAATGCATTCCACAGCTCTCTGAAACAGACAACGCAGGTGGATAGCGTAGTGAAAAAGGTATTTGACTTAAGGTAAACACAAAATGCTGGAGTAACTCAGTGGGACAGGCAGCATCTCTGGAGAGAAGGAATGAGTGACGTTTTAGGTCGAGACCCTTCTTCAAACCCAAGGTATTTGACTTGCTTGACTTCATAGGTCAAGCATGGAGTGTAAGAATTGGGACATTACGCTGCAGCTGTACAAAACAATGATTAGACTTTGCTTGGAGTATTATGTACAATTCTGGTTATCACACTATAGGAAGAATGTGGTAGCACTAGAAAATGTAGAAGAGATTTACCAAGATGCTGCCTGGAGCCATTAGGAGGCAGTGACCACAATATGTTAAGTTTTACTCTAGAAATTGAGAGGGAGAAGGGAAAATCGGAAGTGTCAGTATTACAGTATAGCAAAGGGGATTACAGAGGCATGAGGCAGGAGCTGGCAAAATTGACTGGAAGGAGGCCCTAGCAGGGAAGACGGTGGAACAGCAATGGCAGGTTTTCCTGGGAATAATGCAGAAGTTGCAGGATCAATTTATCCCAAAGAGGAGGAAAGATTCTAAGGGGAGTAAGAGGCTCCCGTGGCTGACAAGGGAAGTCAAGGACAGCATAAAAATAAAAGAGAAGAACTATAACATAGCAAAGAAGAGTGGGAAGCCAGAGGATTGGGACTCTTTTAAAGAGCAACAGAAGATGACTAAAAAGGCAATACGGGGTGAAAAGATGAGGTACGAGGGTAAACTAGCCAATAATATAAAGGAGGATAGTAAAAGCTTTTTTAGGTATGTAAAGAGGAAAAAAATAGTCAAGGCAAATGTAGGAACCCTTGAAGACAGAAGCAGGGGAATTTATTATGGGGAACAAGGAAATGACAGTCGAGTTGAACCGGTACTTCGGATCTGTCTTCACTAAGGAAGATACAAACAATCTCCCAGATGTTCTAGTGGCCAGAGATCCTAAGGTGACGGAGGAACTAGAGGAAATCCACATTAGGCAGGAAAAAGTTTTGGGTAGACTGATGGGACTGAAGGCTGATAAATCCCCAAGACCTGATGGTCTGCATCCCAGGGTACTTAAGGAGGTAGCTCTAGAAATTGTGGACGCATTGGTGATCATTTTCCAATGTTCTATAGATTCAGGGTCAGTTCCTGTGGATTGGAGGGTAGCTAATGTTATCCCACTTTTTAAGAAAGGAGGGAAAGAGAAAACGGGAAATTATAGACCAGTTAGTCTGACATCAGTGGTGGGGAAGATGCTGGAGTTAATTATAAAAGACGAAATTGCGGAGCATTTGGATAGTAGTAACAGGATTGTTCTGAGTCAGCACAGATTTACGAAGGGGAAATCATGCTTGACTAATCTTCTGGAATTTTTTGAGGATGTAACTATGAAAATTGACAGGGGAGAGCCAGTGGATGTGGTGTACCTCGACTTTCAGAAAGCCTTCGACAAGGTCCCACATAGGAGATTGGTGGGCAAAATTAGAGCGCATGGTATTGGAGGTAGGTAATGACATGGATAGAAAATTGGTTGACAGACAGAAAGCAAAGAGTGGGGATAAATGGGTCCCTTTCAGAATGGCAGGCAGTGACTAGTGGGGTGCCGCAAGGCTCGGTGCTGGGACCGCAGCTATTTACAATATACATCAATGACTTGCAGTTTAATGTGGATAAGTGTGAGGTTATCCACTTTGGTGGTAAGAATAGGAAGGCAGATTATTATCTGAATGGTGTCAAGTTAGGAAAAGGGGAAGTACAACGAGATCTGGGTGTCCTAGTGCATCAGTCACTGTAAGTAAGCATGCAGGTACAGCAGGCAGTGAAGAAAGCCAATGGAATGTTGGCCTTCATAACAAGAGGAGTTGAGTATAGAAGCAAAGAGGTCCTTCTGCAGTTGTACAGGGCCCTAGTGAGACCACACCTGGAGTACAGTGTGCAGTTTTGGTCTCCAAATTTGCGGAAGGATATTCTTGCTATTGAGGGCGTGCAGCATAGGTTTACTAGGTTAATTCCCAGAATGGAGGGACTGTCATATGTTGAAAGACTGGAGCGACTAGGCTCGTATACACTGGAATTTAGAAGGATGAGAGGGAATCTTATCGAAACGTATAAGATTATTAAGGGGTTGGACACGTTAGAGGCAGGAAACATGTTCCCAATGTTGGGGGAGTCCAGAACCAGGGGCCTCAGTTTAAGAATAAGGGGTAGGCCATTTAGAACGGAGACGAGGAAAAACCTTTTCAGTCAGAGAGTTGTGAATCTGTGGAATTTTCTGCCTCAGATGGCAGTGGAGGCCAATTTTCTGAATGTATTCAAGAGAGAGCTAGATCGAGCTCTTAAGCTAGCGGAGTCAGGGGATATGGGGAGAAGGCAGGAACGGGGTACTGATTGAGAATGATCAGCCATGATCACATTGAATGGCGGTGCTGGCTCGAAGGGCCGAATGGCCGACTCCTGCACCTATTGTCTATTGTCTCTAGTTACAGGAAATTAGATTAGACTGGCTTTATTCTCACCAGTGCATAGCAGGCTGAGGGGTATCGCTATCAGAGGCATAGATAGGCTAGATACTCAGAGTCATTTTTGCAGGATAGGTGAATCTAGAATTAGTGAGGACAGGTTTAAGGTACGAAATTTAAAGGAAGCCTGAGAAGAAAGTTTTTCCACAGAAGGTGATAGTTGTCAGATCAGGGGCAGATCTAATCAAATGTATGAAGGTCATTTGGAAAGTAATTTGAAACAGGAAAGGCAGAGAGACGACATGGACCTATTGCAGGCAGCTGGCAATAGTACTAATGAGGAGGGCTGTCGGCCCCTATCTGCGCTGTATGATTACATGAATATGGAAGAATACATTTTAAGTGTGGACTCACCTCCAAACTGTCACTTCCGTCAGCCTCTCGATCAATAATATCAAAAATATCCTCGTGGATTTTTTCACCCTATGCAGAGAAAAATGACTTGATCATAGTTCTCAAAAATAAATGACATCTTTTCATGGCAGCTAACCTGACAATTAAAACAACAATCTAGTGATCTGCCACAAGGATAATAAAACATGCAATTTAAAGAACGATAGCACCCAAAATCTAAATTCTACCCAATCCCCTTTAGCCAGTATCCAACGTTCTGTCATGCTGCAATTATTACTTCCAACCAGATCTTTTCTAGGTAAGGGGGAAGTGCAGCGAGACCTGGGTGTCCTTGTACACCAGTCACTGAAAGCTGGAATGCAGGTACAGCAGGCAGTAAAGAAAGCTAATGGCATGTTGGCCTTCATAACGAGAGGATTAGGAGTATAGGAATAAAGAGGTTCTTCTGCAGTTGCATAGGGCCCTGGTAAGATCACATCTGGAGTATTGGGGAGAAGGCAGGAACAGGGTACCGATTGAGAATGATCAGCCATGATCACATTGAATGGTGGTGCTGGCTCGAAGGGCCGAATGGCCTACTCCTGCACCTATTGTCTATTACCATCATAAATATTTCACGCAATCAGGTACAAAGCCTTGAGTTTCCTTGTGTGTAAACACAATACAGACTGCAATTGTCAAATAACCAATGTATTGTTGTAATTATGTTAGCCGTACCCACCTGTGAGTAGCCACTGGCCCAGTTATTACCTGCACCTCCACCATGCTCCGACAGGTAGATGTTCTCTGGATTGTACAGGTTGGCATAAGGGGAATTCAGGATGGAATGAATCACACGAGGCTCCAAGTCCAACAGCACAGCTCTTGGGATATAATGCTCATCATCTGCCTGCATAAACATACATGAAGCTCAAATGTTCATTGAAATGTAGAAATTTTATAACAGAGGAATTCAACTATCCACAGGCATTTAATTCATAAAACAATGGACTTTGTTTTGGTTGCACCATCTACTTCGGTTTGCACTATTATGGTCTAGTTGCCAAGTGTTACTGATAATTCATTATGTAATTATTATTGTATATTTATTTGTTGTGGTTTTTTTAAATGGGCCTGTAAAGCTTCAGCAAATAAGGATGTTATTATTCTATTCTCGGTGCTTATTATAATTAAACACTCTTGACTCTCGACTCTTCACTTGCTCCAACATTCAAACACTCCTCCAATTCTAGCCTCCTGATGATCACAAATGTTAAATGCTTCGCCACTGGCATTGTGCAATGGGAGGTTCAACCTAAACAGACAAAGTTGTATGGGATCACCTTTGCTATCAAATCCCTTTCCAAGTTGCACACTAATCTGACTTGGATGTATATTCACGTTAATTGACCAACATCAGCAAAAATCAACACTTTCTAACCGAGCAGTGCAGTGAGAATATCTCAACTACACAAACGGCACAATATCTCGACTACACAAACTGCACAAGACCATCAATATTTTCTCAAGCCAACTAGGTATCAGCATTAAATAATGGCCTTGCCAGCAGTGTTCTCAATTTAGGAATATTATATATTTACATCATAACAATAGCAATTGGAAAAAAGCTTGATCTCCACCATACACCGACTGCTTAATTTCGTCCCACCAAAAAACACCAATCTTGAATTATTCACAGAAAATGCTGTTTATGGTTCATATCAACGATTTGGATAAGAATGTACAAAGCAAAATTAGTATATTTGCAGATGACACTAAAGTGGGTGGTATCATATATAGCGGAGATGGTTATCAAAATTACAGCTGGCTCTGAACCAGCAATGCAAATGGGCTGAGGAATAGTTAATTTTGGGAAGTCACATCCGGGCAGAAACTTCACAGTGAATGGCAGGGCCCTGGGAAGTGGTGTAGAGCAGAGGGATCTAGGAGTGCAGGTGCATAGTACCTTGAAAGTGGCATCACAGGTAGATAGGGTGGCCAAGGTTTTCAGTACATTGGCCTTCATCAGTCAGGGTATTAAGTATAGATGTTATGTTACAGTTGTACAAGAAGTTGGTGAGACTATGTTTGGAGTGCTGTGCTTAGTTTTGGACATATGCTGCTATAGGAAGGATATTGTTAAACTCAAAAGAGTGCACAGAAGATCATGAGGATGTTTAGACTTTAGAGATACAGCACGGAAATAGGCCCTTCTGCCCGAGTCCATGCTGACCAGCGGTCACCCCATACATGAGCACTATCCTACACACTGGGGACAATTTATGATTTTTTTTACCAAAGCCAATTAACCTATAAACCTGTACATCTTCAGAGTATGGGAGGAAACCAGAGCACCTGGAGAAAACCCATGTGGTCACAGGGAGAATGTACAAACTCCATACAGACAGCACCTGCAGTCAGGATCAAACCTGGGTCTCTGGTGCTCTAAGGCAGGAACTCTACCACTACACTGCCCAATTGCCAGGACTTTAGGGCCTCAGCCATAGGGAGGGGTAGTGCAGGGTAGCACTCTACTCCTTGTAGTGCAGGAGGTTGACAAGTGAGCGATCTTATAGTGGTGTATAAAATCATGAGGGGAATAATTATGGCAAATGCACATTTATCCAGAGTAGGGGAATCAAGTAGCAGATGACATATGTGTAGGGTGAGAGGGGAAAGATTTAATAGGAAGCTAAGGGACAATCTTTTCTCAGAGGTTGTGGGAATAAGGAACAATGCATCATTTGTGAATGACTACATCAAGTAAACGAAAGCAGGAACTTCCAAAAGCACTTTGGTGCTTATAGTATGAAGACCAGATAAATGACCAGTGTCCATACCTGGTAGAAGAAAACATCCTTCCTGTCTGTTCCCTCGGTGGCAAATTCTTCAACAATTCCTTCAGGGCTGATACCGTGTTCTGCACAAAGCTGTTTCCAGAATTCAAAACCAACTGTGAAGACAAAGATTATAATGAAAGTCACTGTCAAAAATCCAAATTTACACTTGGATTAAAGTTGTCTTTCTTTGCCCAATAAAAAAAAAAATTTGCACTTGATAATACTTCAATAATAATTTTACAAACAAAATTTCAAAAGGCAGCCGTTGGATTGGTTGAGTAATCAAAATTGGGCTGCTAATAATAAGGCAAGCTGGATTGTAGTAGCCTATAGGGTGGACAGCTATAGGGTGGACAGCTATAGGGTGGACAGCTATAGGGTGGACAGCTATAGGGTGGACAGCTATAGGGTGGACAGCTATAGGGTGGACAGCTATAGGGTGGACAGCTATAGGGTGGACAGCTATAGGGTGGACAGCTATAGGGTGGACAGCTATAGGGTGGACAGC
Organism: Rhinoraja longicauda; assembly: GCF_053455715.1. Taxonomy (NCBI): domain Eukaryota; kingdom Metazoa; phylum Chordata; class Chondrichthyes; order Rajiformes; family Arhynchobatidae; genus Rhinoraja; species Rhinoraja longicauda. The sequence continues at coordinate 169,864 of NC_135981.1, read as the reverse complement.
TATAGGGTGGACAATAAGTCCTTCGGCGGGGAAGGGGGAAGGGGAGGGGGGAGGGGGGGAAGGAGGGGGGGAGGGGGGAGGGGGGGAGGGGGGAGGGGGGGAGGGAGGGGGGGGAGGGAGGGAGGGGGGAGGGGGGAGGGGGGAGGGGGGGAGGGGGGGAGGGGGGGAGGGGGGAGGGGGGAGGGGGGAGGGGGGAGGGGGGAGGGGGGGAGGGGGGAGGGGGGGAGGGGGGGAGGGGGGGAGGGGGGAGGGGGGGGAGGGGGGAGGGGGGAGGGGGGGAGGGGGGGAGGGGGGAGGGGGGAGGGGGAGGGGGGAGGGGGGAGGGGGGAGGGGGGAGGGGGGGAGGGGGGAGGGGGGGAGGGGGGGAGGGGGGGGAGGGGGGAGGGGGGAGGGGGGAGGGGGGAGGGAGGGGGGAGGGGGGGGGGGGGAGGGGGGGGGGGGAGGGGGGGGGGGGGGGAGGGGGGGGGGGAGGGGGGGGGGAGGGGGGGGGAGGGGGGGGGGGAGGGGGGAGGGGGGAGGGGGGAGGGGGGGAGGGGGGAGGGGGGGAGGGGGGGGGGGGGAGGGGGAAGGGGGGGGGGGGAGGGGGGAAGGGGGGGGGGGAGGGGGGAAGGGGGGGGGGAGGGGGGGAGGGGGAAGGGGAGGGGGGGAGGGGGGAAGGGGAGGGGGGAGGGGGGAAGGGGAGGGGGGAAGGGGAAAGGGGAAGGGGAAGGGGAAAGGAAGGGGAAGGGGGTAGGTAAAGGTAAGTCTGCTGTGCTTTTTTTCCCCTCTTGGTTTTAGTGCTGCAATGATGGCAGGTAGAATGGTGCAAAGTTCCTCCTGCAGGATGTGGGTCATCAGAGAAACCCCTGGTAACAATACCTGTGGAAATTGTGTCCAGGTGCTGCTCTATCATTCCTCATTTGGGAACTAACCTCAGGGTCATCTGGGGAGATGAGAGAGTCCTCGATAGGTGTTGTAGCAATCTGGTAATGCCCAAGGTACAGGAAGAGAGTAAGTGGATGACTATGAGAAATGGAGAAGTTGAAGGGTGCTGGTTATCTCTGTGGCCCAAAATAGGTATACCCTTTTGGAAACTGTTGGGGAGGGGAGGGGGGATGACCAGTCAGGGATGAGTGTGTTCATAAGTTATATGAGCAGAATTAGGCCATTTGGCCCATTAAGTCTGTGGTGGCACAGTGGAGCAACAGTAGAGTCATTGCCTTACAGCGCCAGAGACCCGGGTTCAATCCTGACCATGGGTGCTGTCTATGGAGTTTGTATTTTCTCCCTATGACCTGTGAGGTTTTCTGCGGGAACTCTGGTTTCCTCCACACTAAAAAAATATACAGGTTTGTAGGTTCATTGGCTTTGGTAAAATTGTAAATTGCCCCTAGTGTGTGTAGGATCGTGTTAGGGTGTGGGGATCTCTGGTGGGTGCGGGACTCAGTGGGTCAAAGGGCCTGTTTCTGTGTTGTATCTCTAAAACAGACAGGAGATTCTGTGGCAGCAATCAAGACTTCAGTGTGGCGTGCTGCATCCCTGGTGCCAGGGTCCAGGATATCTCTAAGTGGTTGCATTACATTCTCACGGCTCAAGGGGGAAGGTGAGCAGCCGGATGTCTTTGTGCATATTTGCATAAATGACATGGGTAGGAAAAGGGATGAGGTCCTGCAAAATGAAAATAGGGAATTGGGTAAAAGGTTAACAAGCAGGACCTCCAGAGTAATGATTTCCAGATTACTCCTGGTGCCACGTACTAATGAGGATAGGAACAGGAAGACAGGACAGATGAATGTGTGACTGAGGCATTGGTGCTTGGGACAGAGGTTCAGATTTTTGGACCATTGGTATCTGTGCTGGTTGCAGAGGTGACCTGTACAAGAGGGATTGTTTGCACCAGAACTGAAAGGGAACCCAATATCCTTGCAGGCAGGCTTGCTAGTTCTACAAGGGTGGGTTTATATAGATTGACTTTGGGTGGGATCCAATGAGGTAGGTGAAAGGCTAAAAGTCGTATACAAAGTGATGAACATTCAGTGGACAAGCAGAGGCATGGCATAGCAGGGAACGGAAAAGGACAGTTGGATTAAATTGCATTTATTTTAATGCAAGAAACCTGATGGGTAAGGTGGATAAACATGTAATGGGGATGTTGTAGCCATTACGGCTAAGAGAGGGATAGGACTGGCAGCTTAATGTTTCGGGGTACATGTGCTACAGGAGAGATGAATAGATCACAGGCGCAGAAGTAGGTCTACTCTATGTCCAATGTGTTCAGGAAAGTTTCCTCAGACAATATGTGGCGGGGCCCACACGGGATAGAACAAAGCTTAATCTACTCTTAAGTAATTTGGAAGGCAAGTGACCACAGTGTTCACCTCAGTGTGAAGAAGGGTCTCGACCCGAAACGTCACCCATTCCTTCTCTCCTGAGATGCTGCCTGACCCGCTGAGTTACTCCAGAATTTTGTGATACCTTCGATTTGTACCAGCATTTGCAGTTATTTTCCTACACAACAGTGCCCTTCGTGAACCCTTTGGAACCAGAGATCACTTTTCTACTAACTTTTAAATAGATAGATACAAATGGGGTAAGCCCACAAGTTAAAATTCTGAATAGGGACAAGGCCAACTTTGATATTAGACAGGAACTTGCTAAAGTTGATTGGAGTTACATAGAAAACATACAAAATAAGTGCAGGAGTAGGCCATATGGCCCTTTGAGCCAGCACCACTATTAAAAATGATCATGGGGTTACATTAGCTACCCTCCAGTCCAATGGAAAAAGATCACCAATGCGTCCACGATTTCCATGGCCACCTCCTTGAGTACTCTGGGATGCAGACCATCAGTTCGGGCATTTATCTGCCTTCAGTCCCAACAGTTTACCTAACATCTCCAAGTTTGCGGATGACACGAAGCTGGGGGGCAGTGTTAGCTGTGAGGAGGATGCTAGGAGGCTGCAACGCGACTTGGATAGGTTAGGTGAGTGGGCAAATGCATGGCAGATGCAGTATAATGTGGATAAATGTGAGGTTATCCACTTTGGTGGCAAGAACCAGGAAAGCAGACTATTATCTGAATGGTGCCGATTAGGAGAAGGGGAGATGCAGCGAGACCTGGGTGTCGTGGTGCACAGTCATTGAAAGTAGGCATGCAGGTGCAGCAGGCAGCATTCATAGCGAGGGGATTTGAGTATAGGAGCAGGGAGATTCTGCTGCAGTTGTACAGGGCATTGGTGAGACCACACCTGGAGTATTGCCTACAGTTTTGGTCTCTTAATCCGAGGAAATACATTCTTGCCATAGAGGGAGTACAGAGAAATTTACCAGATTGATTCCTGGGGATGGCAGGACTTTCATATGAAGAAAGACTGGATAGACTTGTCTTGTACTCGCTGGAATTTAGAAGACTGAGGGGGGATCTTATAGAAACTTACAAAATTCTTAAGGGGTTGGACAGGCTAGATGCAGGAAGATTGTTCCCGATGTTGGGGAAGTCCAGAACAAGGGGTCACAGTTTAAGGATAAGGGGAGAAGTCTTTTAGGACCGAGATGAGAAAGTTTTTTTACACACAGAGAGTGGTGAATCTGTCGAATTCTCTGCCACAGAAGGTAGTTGAGGACAGTTCATTGGCTATATTTAAGAGGGAGTTAGATGTGGCCCTTGTGGCTAAAGGGATCAGGGGGTATGGAGAGAAGGCAGGTACGGGATACTGAGTTGGATGATCAGCCATGATCATATTAAATGGCGGTGCAGGCTCGAAGGGCCTACTCCTGCACCTATTTTCTATGTTTCTATGTTCTCCAGAGAGTTTTATTATTATATATATTATTGTTACAGAGCAATGATTTTTTTAAATTTGCTGTAGCACAACAGAATATGTAAACATGGCACTGTTAAAAAATATAATAACAAGTTCTCTCTCTCTCTCATAATACTATATATATTATACACATATTAAGTGCACAATTATTGTTTATATATGTGGAGATAGACACAAAAAGCTGGAGTAACTCAGCGGGACAGGCAGCATCTCTGGACAGAAGGAACGGTTGACGTTTCGGGTCGAG